>NW_026000240.1:1707341-1759865 GCF_001458135.2 Marmota marmota marmota
CCTTCTCTTTTACTTGAATCATTATGTCTTCTTCTTCCTCTACCATTGTCTGAACTGAAGGCTTTGGACTAAGCAAACAAGATATGAACGTCCACAATGGCAATGTGCCAACTGGCAGAGTCCCTGGGCTTTTCTTTTCTATTCTTTTTAAATCTTCACCATGATCATTGTGATATGATTTTAACAACTCCTCCCTTAAAAAAGCCATGGGCTACACTTTTTGTATTGTATCAACGTATGCCCTGATGTTCTTGATTTACTGAGATGCCTCCTTCCTCTAACAATTACTAACACTCTTCAGTTGCTTTTTTACTAATTTCTGATCCCGTATTTCTAGTATAATACAACCCAACAAGATGACGCCAAACAAAACCGAGACAGAATGAAATAAAAAGGGAACAACCAAAAAGTCATTATAGCCTTTCTATCCTCCTGACATGTGCATCCGTCCTTTCTCCCTATCTGTTCCTCAGACGTAAATAGCTTTTTCCTCAGATGTGAGCGGTTTTTCTTCCGTCTCACTCATCTCCAGGGACAGGCAACTTAAAACAAAAGTGAAGCAAAATCAAAAGAGGATCTTAAAATGGCTACCCATCCTCTCGCCCTGCCCTCAGGGGCAAGCAGTTACACTTACCCTCAGTCGCTCCCCGTGCGAGCCACCAAATGCCGCAGTCTGGCTGGGCACAATCAGGAGCCACTTGTCAAAAGAAACTAACTTTATTTTTAGAACCACACACGCCAAACAAAACAGCCTCTCAGGAAAAACCCTCAGAGCCTCAACTGCCACCACCGGCTTTCCACAAGCCTCTCTCTCCCACACAAGCTTCTCCCCCCCTCCCACAATCCTCCTGCTCTTGAGGCCGATTGGCTGGGTCATGTGGGCGGAGCCAAAAAAGTCCCCCAATGAGCAGCTCCGTGGTCTGAAAGGGCAGGGAAACAGCCCAATGAGCATCACCGCAGAGGAGCCAATCAGCTAGATGTTGCTGGGGCGGCTGTGAGCCAATCATCAGCCGGCAGCTGGAAGTTTGCTGGCAGCTGGAAGTTTGCTGGGGCCCCTTCGGCTGTTGCTGTCAACAGTCTTTAGAAAATACTTTACTCTACAAGCCTTATTCACATTTTGTCTGTTGTCCCATCAATTTCCATTTCTAGATTAGGACTGAATCTAGGATTGCATATTGCATTGCCATGTAACCTTAGTCTTAGTCTTTTAATCTCTATAGTTTCTCTTTGACTTTAATTGACACCTTTCAAGAGTTTTGGCCAGTCAGTGTCTGTTGTTTCTCATGAATAAATTCAGGATACACATGTTTGACAAGAATACCACAAGAGTGATGTAGTGTCTTATCAGGAGGCATATAATGTCCGTATGTCTTCTAACTTTGATCACATGGTTACAGGGATGTTTGGCAGATTTTTCCATTGAAAGCTATTTTTCTTTTTATAAGACACTATTTAAAGTGTCTTATAGGGGGTACTTTGAGACTATGTAAGTATCTTTTTTCTCATTGTAATTTCGCCCTCTGATTTTAGTATTCATAAATTTTTCTTTCCTGAGTCTCTTACTTCTCAAAGGGTTTGTAGATTTTAACTCCTATTTCCATCATTCCTTCCACACTTAACTAATTTGAAATTCTCTGTAAGGAAGAGGTACCCATTTTTCCGATTTATTTATTGAGTCAAGTTTCTTGTATCACGGTAAACTCAAGGATACTTATTTTATTATTGGATTATAACCCATCACTGTCATTATGCATTTGGTTGCTCAAAGTTTTCTTGGCCATTGTGAGTCTCTTCCCGTTGATTTCTGTATCTTTTTGACATGTCATTCTTAATTTTTGAATGCTTGTACCTTTCCAGCACCCCAATGATATTCCAGGTTATCTTGTGTTTTCTATGCCCCATTGCTTATTCTCAAATATTCATACATACACACTCAAAACACACACACATACATGTAAACTATGTACACTTTTATATCTGTATGTATATTAAACACTATGTATTCATTCTGATACCTCCAATTTCATTGTAGCACCATAGGTTCATTTTCACTTTCTTTGATCATCATTAGTTTTTCTTTCTACAGCAGTGAAATCTCTGGTTCTAATTATGCACAACATATGTACGATAGATAGTTTCAGAATTAACTTATATTTCTGTGGAAAAGCAATTAGTGTGCAAGATTTGTTCACAGTCTTTTTGTCTTTAGTTCTAGAGCATACAGCCGCAATATTATTTTTTTAAGTTTTTTTAGATAATTATTTTCCTTTACTTTCAGTATGGTTATGTTATTCATTTGAAATGCAGTTAGGTTTAAGTATATGAAGCATTAACATGGTTCTAAAAATTCAGAACTTTACAAAAAGGTATATATATTCAGAGAATTACCTTTCCTCTCATCTTTTCTACTCGTTCCCAATTCCTCCATTCTTCTGGTGCCCACCTTCCATACAGTGGCATATTATTGATACTTATTTGAACTTAACTTTACTCACTTAACGATATATTCTGGAAGTCATTCCATGTTAGTTCATATAGTGAATCCCCCCAACCCCCATACAGGGGATTGAAACCCTGGGTGCTCTACCACTGAACTACATTACCAGTCCCCCCTTTTTTTAAAATTTAATTTAATTTTATTTTCAGAGAGGATCTCATTGAATTGCCCAGGCTGGCCTTGAATTTGTCATCCTCCTTGCATCAGCCTCCCAAATTGCTGGGATTATAATTGGAGCCTGTGCCACCAAACCTGGTTGTTCTTTTATAGCTTCATGCATTGTGTGGATAAGCCATAGTTTATTCAAGCACTATCCTATGTAAGTACATGTAGGTTATTTTCAATATTTTGCTATTAGAAACAGTGTTGCAGTGAATAGTCTTGTACATATGTATTTTCATTGTTGCAGGTATGTCTTCAGGGTAAATTCCTTAAATTGGGGATGCTGCGTATGAAGGTAAATACTTTTGTAGTTTTAAATATTACCAAATTTAAATATTACCAATTTAAATATTACCAAATTCTCCTCCAAAAACATTGTATCAGTTTGTACTCCCGCCAGCAAAGAAAAAAAATGTCTTTTCTCCAGCTGTGAAATATTTCTCTATCTCTCGCTTTTTTTTTTTTTTTTTTTTTTTTACATCCTGGGATTGAAACTGGGGCTTCACTCATACTAGGCAAGCATTCTACCACTCAGTTTCATGGCCAGACCTTTGCCAATTTTCTTATGAGTGAATTAACTTCTTTACCTTTCTTATTTTTTCTGGGGATTGAACACAGTTACATTTAACCACTGAGCTCATCCCCAGATCTTTTCATTTTTTGAGACATTGAGTCTTGCCAAGTTGCTTAGGGCATCACCAAGTTGCTGAGGCTGGCTTTGAACTTGAAGTCCTCCTATTCCCGAATCACTGGAATTATAGGTGTGTACCACCATGCCCAACCTTATAGTGACATTGAACATGTTTTCTTATGTTTAGGGGTCATTTAGAAAATTTTATTTGTGAATTGTCTTGTTAGGTCTTTCTTTCATCTTTCTACTAAGCCAACAGGCTTTTTGTCCTTTATTCCTCAATTTAAGAGCTCTTTATGTATTAGGAATATTATAGCTCTAAATCCATGGTGTATATTGCAAGTATTTTATTTTGGCTTATCAGTTATCTTTTATCTGTTAAGCTTTCTTTCTTAAGGGGATTGAACCACAGAGATATACCTCCTGCTCTTTTTTTTTTTTTTTTTTTTTTAAAGACTGGGTCTTGATGAATTGCTTAGGACCTCACTAAGTTGCTGAGGCTGGCCTCAAGCTGTGATCCTCCTGCCTCAGTCTTCTGAGTTGCTGGATTTATTGGCATGTGCCAATGCACTTGGCTGATAAGCTTTATATAGCTTTTCATTGTTCCTTTTTAAAAAAATAACATTTTTTGTACGTTCATGGTGATGGGGATTGAAGCCAGAGCCTCACACATGCAAGGCAACTACCATTGAGCTACAACCCAAGTCGCCTTTTATTTTATTGTGGTAAAATATACATAATTTACAATTTTAACCGTTTTTACGTGGACAGTTTAGTGGCATTAAGTACATTCACGTTACTTTGCAGCCACCACCACCATCCATCTCCGGGGCCTTTTCATCTTCCCAAATTGAGATTGTGTTCCCATTAAGCATGAATTCCCCTTTTCCTCTGTTTCTAATAGTTTTAAAAATTTGATTAATCTATAGTTTTTGTTGTATTATTAGTTTTAATCTGCTTTAGTTTTTTGCAAAGGTAGGGGAAAGAGATCTGAGGGTTCAAGTGCTATTGCTTTTTTTGGTGTGAGGGGTACTGAACCCAGGGTCACTCTATCACTGAGTTACATTCCCAGCCCTTTTTACTTTTTTACATTTTGAGGCAGAGTCTTGCTAAACTTCTGAGGTTGACCTCAAACTTTGGATCCTCCTGCCTTAGCCTCCTAAGTATCAGGCATAACATGTTTGTGCCACTACACCCACCTTCCCGCCTACTTTTTTAGATTTTTCACCAGTTCTTCTTTTTTCATCTCCACCATATTTCTGATTTTCATCATATTTTTTGCTTCTATTTTTAAGCCTTTCTGAACTGTAGCTTGCTTCTTGGTCTTCCCTACCATTGGCTTAGATTTCAGCTCTTGCCCTGTTGGGTCAGCTGTTACACATTCATCTACTTGGGTCTTTCAAAACTTTTATTGTTCTTATCCCTTTTATTGTCTTTGTCGTTGAGGGGCTTTGCCTTTTAAAAAATCCAATTTCCATGCTGGGGATGTAGCTCAGTGGTAGCTCTATGGTAGAGCACTTCCCCAGCATCCATGAAGTCCTGGATAAGGCTTTGGGTTTAATCCTGAGTTTGGGGGGAGGGGGAAAAAAGCAATTTCTGTCATCTCAATGGGATTTTTAACAAGAACTGAGATACATATATTTATCCTTCTACTTTTGTTCTGATTGAAAACTGATACACAGAAATGAAGTACTCCGGACTGTTCCCATCCTCTCCTCCAGGCTGGGAAAACTTTCAATAAGTTGTTAGCTTATTGGGAAAAAAAAACTGTCATTAGAATATTGGTTTCTATTCATAGTCTAGGGTTTCTTTGATCTCATCTATAGTGCCTGATGCCTAAAACCTTCAGTAATATTAGATATTACTAACTTGAGGGTAAATTGTGTTTGCTTTTAATTGCCATTCATTCCCATCTCCCATCTCTTATCATCGTGTTTCTGAAGTTTATGTGTGTATACTTGTGTTGGTTTTTGTTCTTTATATTCACTTGAGAACCAGAATAACTGGGTGAGAGCATTTGATGGAATCCTTTTCCTGCACAGTCACTCAGAGAGTCTTTGACTGGCAAGGAGCAGCCTGTTCTCTCTCTTGAGATACTGATATCATGTGTTGATGGAGTATCTACCTGTAGATGACTCTACAGAGCAAAGGTACCTGCCCTTTTAAAATTTTGCTGTAGGAAGCAAGTCATTTTGCTATGGGCAAATTCTAAATAAGTAGATATGGGACCTGAGCATGTAGCTCAGTGGTGGAGCACACACCTGGCCTGTGCGAGACCCTGGGTTAATCCCCAGTATGACAGAAAAACAAATAAGAAAGAACATGGAATTAGTCTTAAGTGGTATTTGGTTCCCTTTCCCTTCTCTGTTTTTCATTTTATAAATAAGAACACAAAATTTGGATGACTTGCTTAATGTCACTTAGTTAACGAGAAACAGAGCCAACACTTAGAAATTCTCTTCTGACTCCCAGTCCTGTGACTCTGTCCTGAGAAATGATTTTTGAAACTGATTTCTATTCAAAACAGGTGTACAGCCAATGGGGTCTTGTTAGTGCTCATGTCTTCTTTCTTCCCCAGTTTTTCACTGTGATTAAAACCTTGATCAGGTAGGATTTCTTTTTCTTTTTCTTTTTTCTTTTAAGAAGATGAGCACAATATCATTCTTTTATTTACTTATTTTTTTTATATGATGCTGAGGATTGAACTCAGTGCCTCACACATGCTAAGTAAGTGCTCTACCACTAAACTACAACCCCAGCCCAATCAGGTAGGATTTCATTATTCAGTTGTGTTAAATTGAAATATATATGCTCTTTTTTCAATTTTTTTGTCTTCATTTCTGTGAATGCCTTCATGACCTTACTTTTAGATTGATACATAACATTTCTTTACATTTTCTTCTTTGTAGCTACATCTACATCTCATTATGCATCAGAAAAATGAAAAAACAGAGGAAAATTCTATGGAGGAAAGGAATCCACTTAGCCTTTTCTGAGAAATGGAATACTGGGTTTGGAGGCTTTAAGAAATTCTACTTTCACCAACACTTATGCATTCTGAATGCTAAGTTGGGAAGGTCATTTACTTGGAATAGACAGTTGAGTCATTTTCATTGTAGAAAGAAGGCTCTTCAAATCCAGAAATCGTGGATTCAGGATGAATCTTTTTGTGCTAAGACTAAATCCAGTGTGGCTACTCAAAATCCTAGTACTTTGTCTTCTAAAGTGAAAAGAAAGGACACTAAGTACTTCGTTTCTTCCTCAAGGAGTCTTCTGAAACTCCAAGCAGAGAAGTTACTATCATCAGCAAAGAACTCGGACCATGAATACTGCGGAGAGAAGAGTCTCTTAAAGGCAGTCGCTGGCTTGCCAGCAAGTAGTGCATTAGGTCAGACCAATGGTCATAGACCTAGGACAGTGCCACAGGTTTCTGAGTTTCCCATGAAGTTCACTGGGGAAAGCCAAAGTCCAGGTGAGAGTGGCAAGATTGTGGTCACCTTGAGCAATCATAAGAGAAAGCGCTTTTGTTATGGCTGCTGCAAAGGACTAGAACACCACAGGAGTGGGGGACCCCTGATTCCAAAAAAGTTCCAACTTAACCAACATCGAAGAATAAAAGTGTCTCCACTGATGATGTATGAGAAATTATCCATGATTAGATTTCAGTATAGGATTCTCAGATCCCAGCACTTCAGAACAAAAAGCAAAGTTTGCAAGCCAAGGAAAGCCCAGCGAAGCTGGGTACAAAAGGTCACTGGGGACCACCAAGAGACCCTTAAAGATAATACGGAGGGTGGCAGTTGTAGCCCATTTCCTTCCCCAGAACCTAAAGATCCTTCTTGTCAGCATCAGCCATACTTCCCAGATATGGACAGCAATGTTGTAGTGAAGGGAAAGAACTCCCATATGCCTGATGATCACCCTAAAGGAAGTCCTTTCCCAGACAAGGAGCTTAATTTAGATGAAGCATTCCCTGACCAACAGAATGGCAGTACCACATACACTTGGGACCAATCACCTTGTTTGTCTCCAAAGTGGGAGTGTACGGAGCTGATTCATGACATGCCCTTGTCAGAACATCATTCTAGTAAAACGTTCACTTCAGAAAATGAAAAAGAAATTATGACTCTGGATCAGGAAAATCGGACAAGCACTGTCAGTGATGACAGAGTAAAGCTGTCAGTGACAGGAGCAGATAAATCTGTGAGTAGTGTAGATGGGCCTGTGTCTGAAGAGAATGTTCACAATGAGAACTCCTACCAGATGGAAGAGGATGGATCTTTCAAGCAGAACATTCTTAGTTCTAAGTTGCTGGACCACCCTTACTGTAAAAGTCCACTGGAAGCTCCCCTGGCATGCAGTGAACTCAAACTAGAAAATCAACTGGGAGTGGGGAAGAACAACTCAAAAGCATCTCCAGTGGACGATGAACAGCTTTCAGTCTGCCTTTCTGGTATGCACTCTTCCTTTCTTCTCCCCAATCTCTGGCCCACACTTGCTGTCCATTAACTTTTCTTATAATGAGTCTTGTTTTTTCCCTCCCACACATGGCTTTCCCTTTAACCACTTGGATGTTTTTCTTGAGACCTTTTATATTGCTGTATTATGTAGAGTCCCACAAATTATTTTATGAATCCTTGACTGCTTAATGAACACTTAATATTAATTTCTAGTTGTTTCTTCTATAACAATGAGAGTTTTAATTTGGCGTTTTTAACTTGGACATCTTTTTATGTGTTGAATATTTTTTTGTTTGTGCCTGATTTTCCGGTGTCTGTTTTTCTATTAGAATGTTCCTATTTTGTTTATTTAATATGTAAGAAGATTCTGTGTACCAGCCACTATGCTGGTTCTTAAGAGTGTAGCAACAAACCAGGATATACTGGTTTCACTCCCCCTCTGAGCCCCCTGATACAAGGATTGAACCTGAGGTGCTCAGCTACTGAGCTGTATCCCCAGTCCCCAGCCCACATCATGTCTTCTCTTGTCAAAGTTTACATAAACAAGCATGTAAATTTATCTTAGATGTAAAAGAGTACTAATATGTTTATATAAGGGTGTTACATTTATTATGTTAGTAATCCCCCTTATATAAACTTATAATTAAAAACCCCAAACAACAGGTTTTATTTTTGTTTTTGTTTTTTAAGAGAGAGAGAATGAATCCTTTTTGGAGATGGACACAACACAATGCCTTTATTTTTATGTGGTGCTGAGAATCGAACCTGGGTCCCGCCCGTGCTAGGTGAGCACTCTACCGCTGAGCCACAATCCCAGCCCAACAGGTTTTTAATTGAAGCATAAATTTTGGCATATTCAGAAAATGATATGCATCATACAAGCCTTTAAGACTATATTTAGGGCTAAGAGTATAGCTAAGTGGTAGAGGGAGTGCCTCTCGTGTTAAGTTCAGTTCCCATCACCACTATAAATAAGCTCAATTTATATTTTGATATTGAAAGATATCTGTGTAAAATTAAGAGTGCAAGGAGAAAAATGGTTTGATTGAATTAAGTTTTTATGATAAAGAAAAAGTAGAGGGTTAATAAATCATTTATTTATTTAGGTATCGGGGATTCAATCCAGGAGTGCTTTACCACTGAGCTGCATCCCCAGCCCTTTTTATTTTTTATTTTGAGACAGTGTCTCGCCAAGTTACGAGATTAGCCTTGAACTGAAAAATCCTCCTGCCTCAGCCTCCTGAATTACTGGGATCCCAGGCTTGTGCCACTGTGTCTGGCAGCAAATCTTTAAAAAAATGATTTCTGTTGTTTATACTGTCCTAGAATAAAAATGAAGGGCTGACGTTGTGGCTCAGTCAGGCCCTGGGTTCGATCCTCAGCACCACATGAAAATAAATAAAGTATTGTGTCCAACTGCAACTAAAAAATAAATTAAAAAAAAATACATGAAACCTATTTTTCTTAGTAAAAGGTTAGCAGCACCATAATAATGTAACATTTCCAAATATGATATGGCATATAGTAAAGCTGTGGCATGACCTGAGGAAGTAAGAAGTTTTACAGAATACCATACCCATTTACTGTAACTTATTATTTTAGTAGGTTAAAGGAGAAAAATCATAGATCTTAGTAGGTCTTTAAAAACCTTTAATAAGACTAGAAATATCTAGACACTCTGGTATATACCTGTAATTCCAGCAGTTTGGGAAGGTAAGACAGGAGGATCACAATTTTGAGGCCAGCCTCAGCAACTTAAGCAAGACCATGTCTCAAAATAAAAAATTAAAATGGCGAGGGATGCACCTCAGTGGTAAAGCCCCCCTGGGCTCAGTCCCCAGGACAGTACCAGCAACAACCAGGATCAAAGGAAATGTCCTTCACTTACCTTCACTTGGTAAAGAATATTTGTCAGAAATACAGAAGAGTTCCAGGTTTTAGAGGATGAAGTTAAATACATGAAACCTATTCTTCCTACCCACTTCATAGAAATTATGAAAATATATTCAAAGTGCATGTATCTCCATGCTCAAAAATGAGGAGAGTTTTGGTGAATGAGAATCAGAAGTTTCTCCAAGACAGAAAATAAAGGGAAGTCCTGAAGGGCAGAAAGAATTCAATGCGGGAAAATGGTGAAATACTGAAGGTGGTCATTTCCTGGAGTAGATGAAAGGGGAGACCCATAATAAAAGGTTGAATAGTTGTAAAAATCTCTCTACCTGTGCCACATCTTGACAAAGACAGCAACTGCTATCAAATCAAAATTCTAAGAAAGGAAATAGGACATTTGCCCCAACCCTGTAACACCTGGAAAGTATCACCACTCCCACAGAAAGTAGTTCAGGGCAGAGTAACAGCTACTGGCCCATCACAGTCCCTTACCCTCAGCAAGTACCTAAGGAGAGGTGAGCTCACAATCTTATCAATCTGAAAAAAGTCAACACAACAAGAGATATAAATTTAACACATATAAGTGGTAAACTTGAGTAGTCAGTATTAATAGAGCAATCAGAATAGGAAAGAGTGTAGGGCAGAAGGCACAGTAGATATTCCCTTAACTGACTTACATAGCATTGGCCAGAATTGAGTTCAATAGGATGCTAAATGCTGGCTCTACCATAACTGTCACACTCCTTTCAGTTGATTTATATATTTAGGAGGCCATTTTTTAAGTTGAGTTGGTTGTACTTATAAGAAACTTTCTACAGTTTCATTATTTCTTTCGGTACTGCATAAATTGATGAAATGAGCATAAAAAGAAAAATAACTCCCTTGAAAAACTGAGTGCTTCCCTCCACCCCCAGTGGTCCTGGGATTGAATCCATGATATGGTTCATTATAGGCAAGCCATCCACCACTGAGCTGCATTCCCTAGCCCTTTTTATTTTTTTGGAGACACAGTCTTTCCCAGACTGGCCTTGAACTTGGAGTCCTCCTGCCTCAACCTCTTGAGTAACTGGGATTACAGGTATGTACCACCGTACCTCACTCAAGTTGAATACTTTTAATGACCATTAATCACTATTTGCTATAGTAAATGTGAATACTGAGTTACACTTGTACAGGACAACTATAAAAAAAAGTGTGGTAGAATATGACAATTGAAGGTTCTATACTCAGATTACTTGGCAAGATGTCTTCTTTCACTTCAAAGAAGAGCTTAAAGTTCTATCTCATGAATGTATCAGGAGATGATGGGAGGGAAACTGAAGAAAATAACAAGGTAAATGTTTTAGAATTAAAGAGAAAAATAAGCGTCTTAAGATTTAGGGCTGAGGGTATAGTTCGGTGGTAAAGCACTTGCCTACCATGTCTAAGGCCCTGGGGTTCATCCCCAGCACTGTAAAAGGAACCAAATTAGGAAAGTGCAGTACATGCCAATCAGGATTAAAACACCACTCTAAATTTTGTTCAGTGGAATTATGGAACATTAAGGATTAAGAGAAATAACCAGAATAGTTATGTTTGGAAGGAAAAGCAATAGATCCTGTTCCACAGTACATTCTGGGTGGATTGAAATTTTAAATAGAACCAAGTACAGAAAACATTTTGTTATTTTTTTTTAATGTGCTGCAGGGGATGGAAACCAGGGCCTCTCCCCTGCTAGGCAAGCCCTCTACCACTGAGCTACACCCCTAGACACACACAAAGTTTTTGTTGGTGCTGGGGATTTTACGCAGATCTCATGCATGTTGAGCACTCTATGTACCACTGAGCTTCACCCACAGCCCCCAGACACACAAAAAAATTGTGGATGAAAGTTCATAACACCATTATTCATATTAGCCCCAAATCAGAAATCTAAATGTCCAAATCTATATAGTGGAATATTAGTCTACCATAAAAAGACATACTGATACATGTTTTGATACAGATATGTTATTAAGTAAAGACATGTTAAGTGAAAGAAAACAAATAAAAGCCCTCATAACCTTATTCCATAAACTTGAAAATGTCCAGAATGGGCAAATACAGTAAAGTAATGGTTACAAGGACCTGGGAAGAGGGGAGAATGGGAAGTGACTGCTAATGGGATAATGCAAGTGTTCTGGAATGAGGTAGTGTTAGTGATGTTCTGACTTTGAATCATACTTTCTTTCCCAATTTTTGATCAGTAGTTATACATAATAGTGGGATTTGTTACATAGTTGTACATGGCAAATATTCTAACTGAATTGTAGTCTTTAAGAGGGTGATTTTTTGTGGCATGTGAATCATTTCTATAAAACTATGAAAAGAAACATTTAGGAGGCCATTTTTTAAGAAATTTAGGGCTGGGTATCTTAAGGAGTTAGCTCAGTGGTACAGCTCTTGTCTTGAATGTGCCAGGCTGTGAGTTCCATCCCCCATAATGCCAAAAGAAAAAAAAAATTCTAAATTGACAAGATTTAGCACAGTTGGATGTTCATATGTATACATTGTGTTGATTCAAGCAAATCAACATACCCATTATACTTTTCTTGTAGTGAGAACATTTACTTTTTGTTTTTCTTTTTGGTGGGCTGGGGATTGAACCCAGCACCTGTGCATGCAAGGCAAGCACTCTACCAACTGAGCTATATTCCCAGTTTCCTTTTTTTCCCCCAGTACAGGGGTTGAACCCAGGGACATTCTACCACCAAGCTATGTCCCCAGCCCTTTTAATTTTGAGATTGAGTCTTGCTAAATTGCTGAGGCTGGCCTAAAGCTTGTGATCCTGTTGCCTCAGTTTCCTGAGTTGCTGGGATTAGTCATGTGCCACCAAACGTGGTTTACAATCTCTTTTCTAGCCAGTCCAGTGTTGCACACCTGCCTTCCAGCACTCAGCACATTGATATAGGAGGTTTGCTTGACCTCAGGAGTTCAAGACTGGCCTGGCCAACATAGTGGGACTCCATCTCAAACAAACAGAAAACCCACACAACGTACTATCAGTTTTCCTTTTCTTTTCCACTGCTGAGGATTGAATCCAGAAGTGCTTTACTATTGACCTACATCCCCGGGACTTTTTTTTTTTTTTTTTGTAGTGGGGATTGAATTCAGGCTCTGCACCACTGAGCCACATCTCCAGCCCTATTTTATATTTCATTTAGAGACACGGTCTCTCTGAATTGCTTAGCACCTCACCATCCTTGGGATTTTGGGGGTTGTTTTTATTTTTTTATCCTGAGACTCAAAACAACTCTTAAGTTACTGATCCTAGACTTGGGAACTTCCTGAATAGCTGGGGTTATAGATGTGCACCCCTGCAGCCAACTCTATTATCAGTTTTCAAGTATACAGTAAATTAACTGAAGCTACCATACTACAATGCGGAAGTTCCCTCTCTTCTCCTGCCTATAGGGTCTGGTAAAAATCTTTTATTCCATGTATATCTGAGGGCATGTAGTATTTTTCTTTCTGTGCCTGGTTTATTTTACTTAATATGTTTTCCAGGTTCATCAATGTCACAAATGACAAAATTTCTTTCTTTTTTTTTTGATACTGCGGATTGAATTTGTGGGCTCAAGTAGTTCTCCTGCTTCTGCCTTTTGAGTACGTGGAATTTCAGGAGCATGCCACCATACTTAGCTTTGTAATCTTGTATTGATAAGACATTTTACACATGATAGGAAACCCAGAATTAAAAAACAACAATTTAAAATGACTGGGCATAGTGCCACTTGCCTATAATCCCAGCAGCTCAGGAGGCTGAGGCAGGAGTATAATAAGTTTGAGACCAGCCTGGGCAGTTTAGCAAGACCCTATCTCAAAATTTAAAAAGCTGGAAATGTATTCAGTGGTATAATGTCCCTGGCTTCAATCCCTAGTACTGCCAAAAAAAAAAAAAGATAAAATAAAAGCTGGGCTTGGTGGCACATGCCTGTAGTTCCAAGTGCTCCACAGACTGAGGCACAAGGATCACTTGAGTCCATGAGGTTAAGACAAGCCTGGGTAAAATGGTGAGACCTTATGTCTCAAAAAACAAAACTAAAAGAAAAAAAAAAAAATTTGAGAAGCCAGGCACAATGGCTCACACCTGTTATCCCACAGACTCTGGAGGTCGAATTAGGGAGATGATAAGTTTGAGGCAGGTGTTGGGAATTTAGCAAGACTCTTGTCTCCAAATTTGAAAAAAGGGGGTGGGGGGACACTGGGCATGCAGCTCAGTGGTAAAGCACTCCTAGATTCAATCACCAGTACAGAGGGTAGGGGAGTAAATAAACCAATTTGACTCCATAACATTAAAATCTTGGGACTGGAGGTGTAACTTGCGGTAGTGCTTAGCAAGCTTCAGGCCCTGGGTTCAATCCCAAGTTTTTATTCCCAAAAAAAGAATAAAAAAAAAAATTTAACTTTATGTATCAAATCATAAATTTTTATGTACCAGATCACAAATGAAAATGTTAGTTTAGCATGTATACCTTTTGACACAGATATGTAACTTTTAGCAAGTATTAACTAGGGAAACAATAGAAAAGCACAAATTAAGGGTTTTGTCCCATTATTCAGATAGCAAAGAGTAGCTAAAAATCAAATGTTCATTAGTGGGCAATTGATTAAAATCAATTTTAATCATTTAATGGACTACTAGATCATTTTGAATGGATTTAAAAGGGAAAAAAAAAAACACACTATAATGTAAGGCAGGGCCTATAATCCCAGGGGCTCTAGAGGCTGAGGCAGGAGGATCACAAGTTCAAAGCCAGCCTCAGCAAAAAGCAAGGCACTGAGCAACTCAGTGAGACCTTGAATCTAAATACAAAATAGGTCTGAGGATGTGGCTCAGTGGTGGAGTTCTCCTGAGTTCAATCCCCAGTACCCCTCCCCCCAAAAAAACCTGTATTATGTATACTGGGCGCAGTAAAGCACGACTATAATCCTAGCAGCTTCAGAGGCTGAGGCAGAAGGATCACAAATTCAAAGCCAGACTCAGCAACCACGTAAGGCCCTAAGCAATTTAGTAAAACCCTGTCTCAAAAAATAAAAAGGGTTGGGGATGTGGCACAGTGATTAAGCGCCACAGGGTTCAATCCCTGGTACCAAAACAAAACTATAATGTATTGATGGGAAAAAAGCAGCTTCAAGAAAAGAATAATGTGCCATTTACATACTCAAGAAATACATATTTGGGGTTGAAGGTGTACTCAGTGGTAGAGGGTTTGCCTAGTGTGCTTGAGTTCCTGGGTTCAATCCCCAAATACTGCCATAAAGAAAACAAAAATACATTTTCAAAAGGAGACCAGCCTGGGCAGTTTAGCAAGACCCTATCTCAAAATAAAAAAAGTGACTTTACACTTTGTTTAAAAATGTTTTTTGTCACTTATTAAGGGGAAAAAACCCTTCTACATGAAAAGCTTGTCATGAAAAGCTTGAATATTTTTAAAATAAATATTCAACTCTTATTTTCTTCTATACTATTAAAGTGTTATTTTTAATATAATTCTTTGTTTAAAAAAAAAAGTAAAATGGAGTAATATAATTCTTTCCACCAGAATGAATTGGCTGTAAGTTCAGGTGGTAGTCTAATATTATTTATTGAGCAATTCATTCTTTTCTTTGTGGTTAAGAAATACCAACTAGCTTTGAATTTCCTTCTGGTCTTGATCTGTTTGTATACTAGCATTATTTTGCTTTAATTACTGTAAGTAGTTTCATAATTTGAAAAATTATGCACTCCTCTTCTGTCCCCTTATTCATCTCTCTAATTGTTTTTCTTAAAGAGGTTTTTTTAAAATTTTTTTTAATTGTCAATGGGCCTTTATTTTATTTATGTATATGTGGTACTGAGAATCGAACCCAGTGCTTCACATATGCTAGGCAAGTGCTCTACCACTGAGCTACAACCCCAGCCCATCTCTAATTGCTTTTAAAATTTTCTAGGAATTTATCAATCCCAAGATGAATTTTTTATTTATTTTATAAATTAAAGAAAATAAGTATGTTTTTTGCTTATAGTATTTGGAGAAAATTATATTCTTAAAATGTTGAGTTTTCGTGTCTAAAAACAGAACTTAGTTTCTTAGTGTTTTGCAACTTTTCACTAGGTTTTACACATTCCTTAAGTTTATTCTGAGTACTTCATGCCTTCTTTACTGATGTCATTTCTGAGGTGTGTATTGTATTTTGTTGTAGAACCAAGTGGTTGCATTTCTTTCTTTTATTTCTTTTATAAAGGTTCTTAATCTTTTGTCTAGGTTGGCCTTGAATTCAGAATCCTCCTTCCTGAGCTTTGCAAATAGCTAGTACTATAAGGTGTGCGAAGGGTGCCCAGCCCCAAGTTATTTTTGTAGAGAAAAGAGCTATTTCTTGTTTTGGAGATGACATAGCATAAAAGTTAACAGCATAGTTTCTCTAGTCACATAACCTACATAAGAATCTTAGTTATTCTGTGCTAGTTGGGTGTCCTGAGGGTAGTTACTTAATCTCTTTAAGTTTTCTTGTCTTCATTTTTTATTTCAAAGATAATATCTTTTGGGGGGTGACGAGATAGTGCGGGGGGGATTGAACCCAGGAAGTGCTCTAACATGTGCCATATTCTCAGACCTAGCAGAGATGGTATCTTGACACAGAGATTAGTTTTAAGGATTAGACGAAATATGTGAATGTTGTCATATGATAAATGCTCTTAATGATGTTTTGTTTTACTTCTGGTACCAGTGAGATAATGGTAGGTGTGTTATCAGTGAGAGACATTGTCATCCTTGTAGGGCCTTTCTATTACATAAGGAATCCATGTTTATCATCTGCAAGCAAAAACAAAACACAGATATAAAACTTAAAATCTCCATATTATTACCACCCAGAAATAATATTGTTAATAAGAATGCCTCTTTCCCATAATACTAGTTTGAAATTGGGGTCCCATATCCCATTGTTAACCCCCCCCCATCCCATTGTTAACCGCCCCCTGCTTTTTTCTGGTTTTGGAGTTGAACCCAAGCAGTGCTCTGACACTGAGCTACATACCCATCTCTTGAGACAAGAGTCTTACTAAATTATGGGGGCTGGCCCTCCTGCCTCAGCGGGAGTCAGTGAGATTATAGGCCTGTGCCACCATGCCTGGCTATCTGGTAGAGGAGACCACTTTCTTATTTGAGGAGCTTCATTCAAGGTGGTGGAACCTCAAGCTTAATTTTTTGTTGGTAGAGGCATTTTCTTCTATAAAATCAGTTTTTTAAATGCAGTTTATCCAGTGTTGGGAATCGCTTATCTTCCTTTGGGCCTGTTTTCCAGTATAGACACAAGGCTATGCTTAGATCAACGTTAAGATATGTAATGTAAACACTATACATTCTGTTCCTAGTATAGAAGCCCCAAATCTTTATTTCCTGAAATGATGACGTTGCAATGGGCCTGCCTTCCTGTGTTCTCTGTTTGTCTAAAGCCTAGACTAGAAGCAGGCATAAGCAAGCATCCTTTTTCCTGTTGCTGTCCCCTGACTTTTGCTCTTAGTTTAAGCCTTTTAAAATAGGAGCTATTCTGGTGGGTGATTAACAGGGGGAAATACAGATTTTACATTTCGGTCCCTCTCCCCAAACCAACCCAGCACACCATTCCCAGTACTCTGTTTTGATCTTTCCTGTTCATTTTGAATTAATGCATAGTGGAGGCAATTCTTAAAAGTTTCAAAAGGGAGCTTGATAGGATATATGGTTAACATATTGTCCTCATTTTTCCCATCTCAACTCAATAGGCTCACCTGTCAGCCTGATAACTAGGTGGTGGTTTTCTCTGCTCTTCATCAGTGAACTGTGCCTATCATGCCTCTGCTTTTGTGAGCATCTAAGCCTTTCTGCAGTTTCTTTGTATTTACTTAGAAATAATATCCTGGACTGAACATGATGGCACATGACTGTAATTCCAACTATTTGGGTGGCTGAGATAAGATTGTAAATTAGAGGCTTAGCAGTTTAGAATAAAAATAAATAGGACTGGGGATGTGACTTAGTGGGAGAATACCCCTGGATTCAATCTCTAGTATCACCAAAAAAATAAATAATGTCCTGGTTTTATTTCCTAGAGCCTTTTTAGGTATGTTTCTTTAGTGGATCATCCTAGAAAGCCATTAAATGCATATATAGGGTTGGGGTGTAGCTCTGGGCAGAGTTCATGCCTAGCATATGAGGTCCTAGGTTCCATCCCCAATACCATCAAAAATTAAAGGATTAAAAAAAAAAAAAAAAAAGCCTGGCATGGTAGCACCCACCTCTACAGCAAGGTCAGGAGGTTGAGGCAAAAGGATCCCAAGTTCAAGGCCAGCCTTAGCAATTCTACAAGACCCTGTCTCCAAAAAAAAGGAGGCAGTTATCAAGAATACAAACAACAATAAGTGTTGGCGAGGATGTGGGGAAAAGGCACACTCATACTGCAAATTGGTGCAGCCAATATGGAAAGCAGTATGGAGATTCCTTGCAAAACTGGGAATGGAACCACCATTTGACCCAGTTATCCCTCTCCTTAGTTTATACCCAAAGGACTTAAAAACAGCAAACTATAGTGATGCAGCCACATCAATGTTCATAGCAGCACAATTCACAATAGCTAAACTGTGGAACCAACCTAGATGACCTTCAGTAGATGAATGGATAAAGAAACTGAGGTTATATATACACAATGGAATATTATTCAGCAATAAAAAATAAATAAAATCATGGCATTTGCAGGTAAATGGATGGAGTTGGAGAATATCATGCTAAGTGAAGTAGGCCAATCCCAAAAAACCAAAGGCTGAATGTTTTCTGATAAGTGGATGCTAATTCTTAATGGGGGATTGGGCATGGGATCAGTGGAAGAACTCTGGATGGGGGAGAGGGGGAAGGGGCATTTATGGTAGAAAAGATGGTGGAATGAGACAGCCATCATGTACCCAGGTACATGTATGATTGCATGAATAATGTGACCCTACTTTGAGTACAACCAGAGAAGTCAAAAATTGTGCTCCATGTGTGTACAATGAATCGGAAGAGCATTCTGCCGTCATGCATAACTGATTAGTACAAATAAATAAACAATCTAAAAAAGAAAATTTAAAAATGAGTTCTCAAAGTTCATTAGTATGATACATCATATAAGTTTTATTGAAAAAAATTAAAAAGGAAAAGGTTAAAAAAGAATGTATATTTTGAAGTTATAATGAATATCTATATATCAAGTAATTAATATATTGTGAATTTTATTATATAATTATAACCAATATTTTAAACAATAAAGAGGAATAATTCATATAAGACAAAAAAAGAACTGGGGAGGTAGCTCCATGGTAAAGCACCCCTGGGATCGTTCTCCAGTACTAAAAACAAAACGTATATATTATATACCTGTATATATGTGTATGTATGTTCACACTACTTAAATTGATTTAAATACTGCCCTCAAACTTGCCATTCTCTTACCTCAGTCTCCTGAGTTGCTGGGATTACAGATGTGCACCACTGCACTTGGCTAAATTGTGACTTCATTCAGGCACATTTAACAAGGTGATTTAGCCTTTAGATGTAATTTGAAAGTCATAAAAATAGTGTTATATAGGACCAATTGTTGCATAGTTCCAGTCCCTAATGTCAGTCAGTCTTACTCATATTTCTATTCAGTGTTGATAGTTACTCTTTCAAATAAATTCTGGTTTTGGAGGGGGTGGGTACTTGCAATTGAACCCATGAGTGCTTAATCACTAATCCACATCCCCAACCCTTTTTAATTTTTTATTTTGAAACAGGGTCTCACTAAGTTGCTTAGGGCCTCACTAAGTTGCTGAGGTTGACCTTGGACTTGCAATCCTCCTGCCTCAGCCTCTGGAGTCTCTGGGATTACAAGCATGTGCCACCACACCTGTCATCCCTATGCCTTTTATTTTGTGACAGGATCTCCCTCTGTTGCCCCAGGGTGGCATTGAACTTGCAGTTCTATTGCCTCAGCATTGCAAATGCTGGAGTTGCAGGTGCACACCATTGCACCCAACTAGATGTTTTCTCTGTGTGTGGGGGTGGGTGGGTGGGTGGATGTGTGTGTGGGTGTGTGATTTGTTTTGTTTTGTTTTGAGTCAGGATCTCCCCGAGTAGCCCAGGGTGTCCCAAACTGATGAGCTCAAGCAATGCTCTACCTTATCCTCTAGTAGTTGGAACTATAGGCACACACCATTGTGTCCAACTTTCTGGATGTTACTCTTAATGAGAGAGAATTCATCACTAAGGTTAAGTTATGGAAAGGCATCAATCTTTAGTTTTAGCTAGTTCCTCTAACAATTCATTGGTAGTTTAAAAATGCACTGTGAAATGATACCTCACAGCATTTTTCTCTAGGTTAGAGTGGTAAGGGCCTAATCCACTTTGTTTGAATAGTGTCAGAACTTTTAAAATATTTCCTTATACGGAGTATAATCCTATCTTATAATGTACATTTAAGTATGTGTTGCATTGTTTATAGATTAAGTATTAAGAGAAATTGCTTTGTCTTTCCATCTTAACTTTCCTTTCTTCCTTTATTTAAGGATTTCTAGATGAGGTTATGAAAAAATATGGAAGTTTGGTCCCACTCAGTGAAAAAGATGTCCTTGGAAGATTAAAAGATGTCTTTAATGAAGACTTTTCCAATAGGTATGCCAGTGGTGAAAGTTAAATCCTTGAAAATAAAATGATTGGCATATATGATTTTCTCTTGATTTAGGAGAAAAAGGGTACTTAATAGTGCATTGAGTAGAACTCATATTTTTTTTCTTTCAAAATCTTTGTTTCAGAAAACCATTTATCAATAGAGAAATAACAAACTATCGGGCCAGACATCAAAAATGCAACTTCCGCATCTTCTACAATAAACATATGCTGGATATGGATGATCTGGCGACCTTGGATGGTCAGAATTGGCTAAATGACCAGGTTAGTGTAATGCAGATTCTCACTGCAGAAAAGTTACAAAGGATGTTGGTCAATAAAATATTGTAGGGACTGGTCTCATACTTAACTTTTATTAATCAAATATTCTTTAATCTGTACTGAAGTGACTCACTAATGCCAGGATTGAAAAGCTTTATTGTTATTATTAAGAATGTTATACATTCTGCTTGGGTTGTTCTGAATTGTATAGGGTTAGTAAATTGGTTTTACTTTTTATAGGTCATAAATATGTATGGCGAGCTGATAATGGATGCAGTCCCAGATAAAGTAAGTGAAAATTTTTCTCTTAAGGAAATTCTTGTATATTAAAAAGGAGTGATTTTTTTTTTTTTTGGTTTTCAAACTTTAATTATTTTATAATTCCTTAGATTTTTTAAAAGGGTTATATTATGTATGTACACATTTATGTATTATCTTTATATATTTATATGAGCTTAGGGAGATCCTATTGCAAAATTTATTAATACACCTTTTTATTAATTTATGTGTATGTGTGGTACTAGGGATTAAATCCAGGGATGTTTTTGCACTGAGCCACATCCCAGCTCTTTTTCTTTTTTATCATGAGATAAGGTTCTCACTAAATTGTGATCCTCCTGCTTCAGCATAAGAAAGTCACAGTAGCAATGTTTTCTTTCTTATTTGTATCTAGGTAGGTATGTTT
This sequence comes from Marmota marmota marmota, assembly GCF_001458135.2. Taxonomy (NCBI): domain Eukaryota; kingdom Metazoa; phylum Chordata; class Mammalia; order Rodentia; family Sciuridae; genus Marmota; species Marmota marmota. The sequence continues at coordinate 1,728,607 of NW_026000240.1, forward strand.
ATTGATAAGGGGACTTTTTTTGTTTATTAATAAAGGGGCTGAGGTGAGGGGATTATAACTTTGAGGTCATCCTGGGCAACTTGGCAAGACCCTGTCTCAGAATGAAGAATAAAAAGGACTGGGGATGCAGCTCAGTAAAAGTGCTCCTGGATTCAGTTAAATCAATCAATCAACTAAAGTCTTACCCTCTTTATAAAAATGTAAAATATTACTCTTCACCTTTTCTTTCTTTTTTTTAATTTTAATCTATTCAAATAGATAATCTAGCTCTAAATTCTCTTAAGAGCTTTTTACATATTAAAATGATTTTTTTTTAATAGGTTTTTTTTTTTTTAAGAGAGAGTGGGAGAGAGAGAGAGAGAGAGAGAATTTTTTAATATTTATTTTTTAGTTCTCGGCAGACACAACATCTTTGTTCGTATGTGGTGCTGAGGATCGAACCTGGGCCGCACACACGCCAGGCGAGCGCGCTACCGCTTGAGCCACATCCCCAGACCTATTAAAATGATTTTTAAATTTGATATCTTTTTTCTGAAAACTCCAATACCTGATGAGCAGCAGAACTTTTCAAGTTCTTAAATCTCATAACTTAGCTAGTCAGGATGCTGAGGCAGGTTAGCGAGACCCTGTCTCAAAAATAAAAAGAGCTGGGGATATGGCTCAGTGGTAGAGCACCTCTGGGTTCGATCCCCAGTCCTGCAAAAACAAACAAACAAAAAACTTAAACAGATAAATATAACTAATTGCAGATTCTAGTACCGTTTTTCAATATAGAAAACTTTGATAGCTTTTCACTTATAATCATAAATTCATTATGCATTATAAATTCAAATCATGAAGCTAATATGTTGGATTGTTTTATGAAATGCTCTTAATCATCAAAAAGTTTAAATGTAAACATATTCAAAGGCAGTAGTTCTCAAGGTGTGGTCCCCAGACTAGCAGTGTCAATATCACCTGGGGACTTAATAGAAATGCACATTCTTAGACCCCAGCTCAGCTCTATTAAATCAGAAATGGGAGTTGGGGCCCAGCACTGTTTCAGTAAGTCCTCCAGATGATTCTAAAGAACAGAGTTACAGAGTCACTGCTTTTACAGATAACTAAACAGATTGTTTTTTATCCGTGTTAAGCTGAATGGTTCTCAGTGAATGTGCATCAGAATCACATGAAAGGTTTGTAAAACCAGATTGCTAGTTTGTGCTAAAATTTAGCAGCTCTGGAATTGGGCTGAGAATTTGGATTTCCAACAAGTTCCCAGGTGATGCTGATTCTTCTGGTCTAATGAGCATACTCTGAGAACCACACACTAAATAGTCTTATTATCTAAAGTGAGTTCAAGTTAGAGCCCTGCTTCAAGACCATGGTATAGACTAACTTAGATGAGCCAATACCACTTATAAGCCAGAATCTGAATCCAAGGAGGTGGGACCTGATAATCTGTATGGCAAGGGTAATTTTTGGTACTAGAAATGATTGTGCTAAGACCTTCTTGTAGTTGTATGGGAGTCTTCAAATCCACATCCTTCAGATGGAGAGTTTTGTAATCCATATCTCATGAGTTCAAGGTATTGATTTGCTCATTTTTTTTCAGATCCTATTTCAGTTGTTCAATCTTTTAAAAATTTTGGAGAGATTTATCATTTGTCTCTACTTGATTGGATTCCGGTAATCCAGTTGCTACCCCACTGACAATAGACCACACCTGTAAGAGCATTCTCATGAAAAATTTAAACAGAATTTTCTATAAATCAAGTAATATATTTCCTATATTTTGACTACTAGTTGAAGAAACTTTTCTCTCCTTTTTGTCTATTTATGTTAGAACATTACATTTTTATTTAAAAATTTTTTGAATATATATGTATTTTTAAATTATTTTGTGTTCAGATATTTTAAATTTTTTTATTTTCTTTTGAAGTTAAATCTGGGCACAGCCTAGTGTAATCTGATTCCTTATATTTGGTGTCTGTTCTAGGTTCACTTCTTCAACAGCTTTTTTCATAGACAGCTGGTAACCAAAGGATATAATGGAGTTAAGAGATGGACTAAAAAGGTATTAAATTTTTTACTCTAGATTTGAAATGGAAATTAATCACTTTGAGTGGAAAGATAATTTTAAGGCCAATACGATGTTACTTAGAAACAGACTTTTTAATGTGATAGGTTTTTGTTGTTGTTGTTGTTGTTTTGTTTTTGTACCAGGGATTGAACCCAGGGTCACTCAATTACTGAGTCACATCCCCAGACCCTTTGAGACAGGATCTCACTTAGTTACTTAGGTCATCGCTTAGTTGCTGAGGCTGGCTTTGAACTTTCGATCCTCCTTCGTCAGCCTGTGGAACCACTGGAATTATAGGCATGTACTCAGCAATAGTTTTTTTTCTCTTTTGAATCTCATTGTTTAATTGTGAGGCAGGAGGATCACAACTTCTAGGCCAGTCTTGCAGCTAAGCAAGGCCTAAGTAATTTAACAAGACCCTGTTTTTGGAATTAATGGAGTAGGAGATGGGTCCTGGAAGCCCTAAGAACCAAATAAACACTCACAGACTTATTTGGCTCTGTCTGCAAGGCAAAAATTTTATTTCTACGTGCAGAAGGGTATACAGCAATCAAAATTGAAAGCAGGCATTGCAAGCAGGCAGTGTGCTTGGCTTTTATCTCTGACACAGGGGTACTTGGCCATTACACATTGGTTGGGGCTGACTACACAATCTTAGGTGCAAATTGACTATTGAGGAAATACTAACCTTAGAAAGACAGCTGAGTTGCAAGAAAATGGGAGCCCAGGAAGTTAACTAAAATGAAGTCTCTTTGGTTTGACAGAAAAGACTTGTTTCTCCCCTCAAAAAAGATCAGTGTCTATTTTATCTAATATAGACTGAATATTCCTTACTCAAAATGCTTGATTTTGGATTTCATTTTGGAATATTTCCATTTTGAAGTATTTTCATATTTATAATGAGATATCTTGGGGATGAGACCCAAGACTAAAATTCATTTATGGTTAATGTATACCTTATATACATAATCTGAAGATTAAATTTTATATAGTATTTTTAGTTATATGTGTTTGTTTTAATTCTTTTTTTTTTTTTTTAATTTTTAAAATTTATTTATTTATTTATTTGTTTATTTGCAGTACTGGGAATTGTACCCAGGGCCTTATGCATGTTGGGCAAGTGCTCCACCATTGAGTTATACCCCCAGCCTCTGTGACTATGTTTAGGCTGTGACCCATAACATAATTTCATGTGCAGAATTTTCTACTTGTGGTATCATCATGCTAAAGTAATGTTGAATTTTGCAGCATTTGTGGTTTCAGAACTTTAGGGATGCTCAAACTATTTTCTTATTAGGTTTTGTTTTGGGTTTTTTTTTTGGTGGTGCTAAGGATTGAATAAATATTTCAAATACTTGCTAACTAAGCAAGCCCTTTACCACTGAGCTATACCCCTGGCCCTACATTTTCTTTTGCCCAACTCCCCCAGCTCCAGGTTTATAAATATAGAAAATGAAAAACAAAAACACTAAAGTGTTTTGCTTGTAAGGTCATATAGACTGATAAAAGATTTATTTATAGCATGACATTATCTGATTATTAGCAAAAAAGAAGACTTGAGAGATTGGTTTTTAAGACTCTGACATACTTTATAGTATTGTCATTGTTTTAACTTTAAAAAAATAAATAAATTCACTCTTTTATGGATGTTTAGTGAAGCATCTATTACCCAAGATATAACTTAATTTTTTAATAGAATAGCAACTATTTCTAAATTGTATGTGTTAGGATATAAAGGATATGTTAAGATTGTAAAAGATGGATTCAGATATAAAGGGTATGTAAATATTATTAAGGATGTTCTTGATTTTGACATCTGAAAGACAAGGGAGTGATAATAGCTAAGATTTATTGGCTATCTACAATGTACTAAAAGCATAGTTTTATGCATTTTTCAAGTATTATTATTCTCAGCAACATCATAAGATAGGTATTATTGCTTTCTGCATTTCATAGTTGAGGAAGAATTTGAACTTAAGTAGACTTGTTTTGAAGCTCATGATATTAACTGTTATACCGAGTCCAGAGAAAGATGAAAGACTTAGACCTTTTCTGTTTTCCAGTACCATGGTTATTTCCTAAAACGTTGAGTCTAGGTCAAAATGTGCCCAAGAAAATTAGGTAAGGCCAGGCATGGTGGCAACATGCCTATAATCTCAGTGACTCAGGAGACTAAGGCAGAAGGATTGTGAATTTGAAGCTAGACTGGGCAACTTAATAAGGGACCCTGTCTCTAAGTAAAAAGGGTTGGAGATATATCTCAGTGGTAGAGCACCTTTGGGTTCAATCCCTGGTACCAAAAAAAAAGGCGGGGTGGGGGGGAGAAAAACGAAAAAGGTAAACCATTTGATAAAACAGAGTTTTAGCGGGTTAAATGAAAAATAGTACTTCTTCATTTTTCTTATTGTGTGTTATAGCTCAGTAGTTATAAGCATGGGCTTTAAAAATAAGACCTGGGTTCAAATTCTGGCCTACCACTGTCTACTTTTATGTCCTTGGACAAGTCAGAAGTCAGTAAAGAAGCTGCTGTATGTTGTTGGTTTTGTGATGACAGCTGCATTTTCTTCTCTTAATCAGGTGGATTTGTTTAAAAAGAGTCTTCTATTGATTCCTATTCACCTGGAAGTCCACTGGTCTCTCATTACTGTGACACTCTCTAATCGAATTATTTCATTTTATGATTCCCAAGGCATTCATTTTAAGTTTTGTGTAGAGGTAAGTTAATATCCTATTTTTTTCACTTAATCTGTGATTGACCCAGTCCTATCTTAGTTCTAGGTAGAACAGCAGAAGTCAGTACCATAGAGGAACATTTTCTGTTGTGAATGTCCTCTAAACTATTGGTAAAGAAAAGAACTGTAAGAGGACTCCACAGGTGAGAGGTAGCTGTCCAAGATCAGGATCCCCTTCTGAGATACATGCCCTAATTTGATTTTGTCAGCCTTGTTTTTTTTGTTGTTGTTTTTTTTTTCTTTTCTCTTCCCCTTAAAACTGCTTTTTTTAAAAAACTATTTTCTTATACCTTTATTTTATGTATTTATTTTTATGTGATGCTGAGGATCAAACCCAGGGCCTTGTATGTGCTAGGTGAGCACTCTACCGCTGAGCCACAACCCCAGCCCCTTAAAACTGCTTTTTAACAAAATTTTTGGTACTGGGGATTGAACCCAGGGATGCTTTTACCACTGAGCTACATCCCTGGTCCTCTCCTACCCACCTCCCCAAGACAGATTCTTGCTAAGTTGCTGAGGATCTTACTAAATTGCTGTGGCTGGCCTTGAATTTGTGATCCTGCTGCCTCAGCCTCCCAAGTCAATGAGATTACAGGTGTGCATCATCACACTCAGATCCCTAGCAATATTTTTAAAAAAATAATAAAAGCTATAATTATATTGGCTTGGGAGTAGATAAATAGATTGGAACAGCTTGAAGAATCCAGAAATAACTCATGCATACTTGAGAATTTAGTATATGATGAAGTTAGGAAAAGATAGGCTATTCAAGTATGACACTGGGAGAATTAGTAAATATAGATCTTTACTTCATATTTATGCTAATTATAAAAACATTTCAGATGGAATAGATACCTAACTGTAAAACAAAACTAAAACTAAAAGCATTTGAATAAAATATAGACGATACTGTGTTCTCAGAATAGGGAATGCTTTCTTACACAGAACCCTCCCCCAAAAAAGAGACATAAGGAATAGTTTGATAAATTTAACCATGTCATAATTTAAAACTTCTGAGCAGAGTGTGGGGGTGTGCACCTATAATCTCAGCAACTTGGGAGGCTGAGGCAGGAAGATAGCAAGTTCAAGGACAATCTGGACAATTAAGCAAGATCCTCTCTCAAAATGAAATTTAAAAGAAAGGGTGAGGATGTAGCACAGTCTTAGAGCACTTGGGTATCATGTACGAGACCCTGGATTCAATCCCCAGTACCATCAAAACCAAAACAAAATATAGTGCTTCTTTACATCCTAACAGGGAAAGATCATTGAGTTTTTAAAAGCCAGTTGTGAGCTAGGTATAGTGGCACATGCCTATAATCCCAGTGATTCAGGAGGCTGAAGCAGGAGAGGTGAAATTACAAAGCCAGCCTCAGCAGCTTAGTGAGGCCCTGAGCAACTTAGTGAGACCTTGTCTCAAAATAAAAAGGTCTAGGGATGTAGCTTAGTGGTGAATTGCCTCTGGGTTAAATCCCTGGTCCCCCTCACCACCACCACCAAAAGAAAATGCCAGTTGTGGCAGAACGATATAATATGCTTATGGGGGAAATACATTTATGTGTGCATGTGTGTGTGTGTATACATATATATTTGTATATGTAATATACAAAGATATATTTTTGTAAATAAAAAAATTAGATATCAATGCATAATGGCATCTGCCTGTAGTCCTAGCTCCGCAGGAGGCTGAGGAAGGAAGATTGCTTCCAGGAGTTCAAGACCAGTGTGGATAATATAGGGGGAATCCCCTTTCTCAAAAAAAAAAAAAAGCATGGGATGGATGCTTACAATTTTGATTTCAGTGATTGCTTTTGGATAAGTATAGAAAGGAGTAGGACTAATAAAGGAAATTTCACCTTATTTTGGTTATTCTAATTTTTATTAACAATGTATATATATTTATATATTTACTTTAAATGTATAAATTTAAAATGTTAATGTATATATTTAAATATATGTAGTACATATATTTGTATATATAAATTATTGTATATTATGTGGTATAATATATAAATATATATTAAAGAATATATTAAAATAAAGATATTTAAATTTATATTTAACATTTAATTTAAAAAGTAAGTATAAGCAAAACTAAGAAGATCAAATTTTCAAAATCCATGTTTGTGGTTCTAAGAAATCCAGGAGGAAAAAACCCTACTTTGGGATATTCCTGGGCCCAGAGTGCTCTAACTCCAGTACAAAAGAGAGTCAGTCCAGTATCAGATGTGATTGTGTGTTTCCAGTTCACTTTGCTTAATTCCTTGCCTGTCTCACATCCTTCACTTATCAGAGACTGTCAGTGCTGTCTCTTCCCTGGACAAATAGAAAAAAACAAACAAGGAGAGCAAGGATATTGCAAAAATCATTTCAACTAGGAAATACTACCCCAGGCTTCTGCTTGTGTTAGGCACTGACACTGAGGAGTCAGAGAAGGTTTAGACAGTTGCCTTCATGGAGCTAACTTCTTGATGGTTAAAAAGATTTTGTTTATGAAACAGGCTTTTGATTTCTAAGTGAATTCTGGATTAGGCACTTGGTTCTTCTGCAGTTATTAAAAAATTCATCTTCGGAATTTTTGACTAGTCAAAAATTTTTTCAGTCAAATTCCAATTGGCTAATAACTTGGCACATTTGGAGAAAGATCCTGAGAACCAATTTGTTTGGGGTGATAACTAAAAGTCATTTAAAGCCAAGCAGAGTCATCCAGGTAGGTGAAGCTAGGCAGTTGTTTTAAGGAAATGTGGGGGTAATAAAAGTGGCTCTGAAGGAAAGTTGGGGGCCTGTATTTCCAAAGAGTTGATGAAAAATGTTATTAAAATTTCCAAATGTGTAGATTCTCTGAGAGCAAGGACTTAAACAGCTTTCTTTACCACTGTATCCCCAGCACTCAGCACATTATAAATACTTAGTAAATGTTGGTGTAGGTAATTATTTTTAAGGGCAAGTCTTTTGCCGTTATTCTGTGTGTGAATTTATATATAGTAGTTATTCTGAGAACTTGAAGTTACTTGTTTAGGGAGAAGAGCAACATGCAGTCATAATCTCTTGATACAGAGAGAAATATGCACAAAGAGGTTGAGGGCATTAGGGATATTTTGAAACTCCAGCAGTCTAGAAATTTCAGTAGTGCCCTTGACTATATTCAGTATTCAGAATGGGTAGAGATAACTGTCTGTTCTTGTCACCTTCCAAACTAAGAAACTTATCTTCAGCTAGATTTTTTTCATTTAGTTTTAGTCAATGATTTCTGCCACGAGTTTCTTCCTTCTCTTCAGCACTGGCACTGATTAAGACTTTTTTATCTTGCCAGTTTACTGCTGGGAAAGGTGGCTAACCATCTCAATAAATATTCTAATCAAGCAAATACCAGTGCCCACACTCTTGAGTGCATACCTTGAGTACAGGAGGTCTAAGTCCTCCTTAACGATATGAAAGCTCTGAAATAAAGTTCCAGCTCTAACTCTTTTGTGCACACACTGCCCAATTTTGTGGGGCCACAGTTGCCACCTCCTTTGCTTCTACCTGCTATGGGCAGGTTTCATTTTTCACCAACTCATGGAACACAGCATCTGTGTTGTGGTTTCTTTTTAACCAGAATATAAGAAAGTATTTGCTGACTGAAGCCAGAGAAAAAAATAGACCTGAATTTCTTCAGGGTTGGCAGACAGCTGTTACGAAGGTAAGTATGTGATACAAATAAAATGGGCATGTCCAGGGGAGGGAATGATCCAAGGGGCGGTTGTGTGTAAGAGCATTTCAAGACTACTGACAGAGACCAAAAAGAGCTTGGAGGAGACTCTAGGGAGGCAACTCAGATTAAGCCAATTTAGTACTTTATCATCTGGCTACTCAATTGCCCAGTGCTTGCTGAAAGCAGGTAACTTGAGTCCTTTCATCCCTGGCACAGTTGCTAATGATGTAGTTGCTCTGCTGAAAAACAAATTTTGGCTGGGGATTTTGGCACCTACCTCTTGCCTCATGACACTTACAGACTCAGAGAAATGCTAAATGACTATTTGGGTCCATTATGGGAGCAAGAGTACTGGGCTACTTTCTAGGCCTATCCTTAGTTCTTCAGCGTGAGGACAGTTCGGATGTAGCTCTGTTATGGTTTCTAGACATTAAAGGTGTTGATGGGCCAGAGTGCCTTTCTGGGCATAATCTCAATCCTGTCATGAACACCAGTGTTGACAATTTAGTCTTTATTTTATTGTTTTTATATAATGATCTCATTTGATCCTTATAACCTGTGAGGTAGGTGGTCATTTAAAGATGAACAGCATCTTTATTTTATAGATGAGAAAACTGAAGTGTGACCTTCAGAAGACCTTCCTCAGAACTATTGGTAGAGGCAGGTCCTTGAACTCAGGTCTGTCTGAATCACTGACCCAGTGTTATAGACAAGAGTCTTGAAATAACCTTTAACCCAGTCCCAGAGGGATCAAGATTTATCAATTCAACCTTGAACTAAACCACATATTAAATTTTACAGTTAAGCTCAAGTTTTCTGTTTCTAATTATCTAGTAAACCAGTTCAAGCCAGAACTAAACTTGTAAATTTTCTGAATTTACCCAGCTAGAGTTCTAGGTATTCTAAATTTAGCCAATATCTTTCATATTCCTACTTGAGGCAGAATACAATAACCAGTTGTTTTGGAAGCTTTATAGAGATGAAAAGTGAAGACTGCTAAGCAGAATTGTTACCATCTAAGTGTTCAGAGTTCAGGCAAATGTTCTGTGATCATCCACAGTTCCATTTTTACTTGTCAGTGAACTGATTGCAAAACTAAGTATCCAAATAGTTGTTTTTAAAATATGGTTTTCATTTCATTTCCCATATTTAGGTAAAATATTGTTTTATAATTTGTGGATGCCTTTGATAGCACTTTTTGTGTGGCCAGATGCCTTTATAAAATGAACACGATACCAGCTGTCCTGGACAGAGACAGGTTTCCTGTCTCATTCTGTTTTGTCGTGTTTATCTGAAGAGGAAAGAAGTACTTGATCTTATTTTAATGACCTTTTTGTTTTTCCCCTCAGTGTATTCCACAACAGAAAAATGACAGTGACTGTGGAGTCTTTGTGCTCCAGGTAAAGAAATACTGTTTTTTGTTTGTTTGTTTTGTTTTATTTTGTTTTGAATTTACAGTTTGTGATATAAGTTTGTTGTGTTTAGAAAGGGAGATGGCAGTCCCTGTACATGATACTAGGTATAGGCAACAGAATACTTTCCTTTTTCTCCCTTTGTTGTTGAGATGCAATAGTGAATTTTCAGGTGTTATCATTAGGAAGAACCACATGTCAAGCCAAGAATGGAAAATAGATATCATCCATGTCTTATCAGAGATTAGTAGTGAGCTGTACTAGAGACTGACTTGGGTTGTTTTGTATCATAGATCATTGGCATTTAAAGGATTAACTTAATAAAATAAAAACAACATTGGCAGGCTGAATATGGTGGTAGATGCCTATAATCCCAGTGACTGTAGAGGCTGGGTGAGGAATTGCAAGTTTGGGGCCAGCCTAGGCAACTTAACAAGACCCTGTCTCAAAAAATAAAAAGAGTTGGGGATGTAGCTCAATGATAGGTAGCTCCTGGGTTCAATCCAAAATACTGAATAAATAAATAAAATCTAATTATTGGATGTCAAAGACCTGCTGGTTGCCTGCCACTGGTTTTTGTTTTTTTTGTGGTACTGGGATTGAATCCAGGAGTGCTTTGCCACTAAGCTACATCCCCAGCCACCATCACCACTGCCTTTTTTTTTTTTTTTTTTTTTTTTTTAAATATTGAGACAGGATTTCACTAAGTTGCCAAGGCTGACCTTGAACTTGTGATCCTCCTGCCTCAACCTCCCAAGTTATTGAGGTTACAGTCCTGCTCCACCACTCCCAGAGTACTGCATTCCATGGACTCTGGATGGTCTAAAACTGCTCCCATGGTCTCTGGATAGTCTAAAAGGGCAATGGAAAAATTTCTATTATACACACATTTATGAAGGAAATTATCTAATCTGTGAAATTTTAAGATTTGTGAAGATCTTGGAAGATTGGTTTATTCATAACTTCATAAATGTTTGGGGTTTGTAAACAAGATTCAGGTTCCCAAAGGCTATGTAAGATCTATTGCATTTTCAGCAGATTGTACTTTGAGAATTAGAGCCTCTTCATCAGTTGGTGCTTTTCACAGTGTTAGGCCTGGAAGGAGGGTGATCCTTAGCTATACACTTGCCTGAAATGCCTACTATAATTTGGAGATAAATGTTGTAAAGCACCATGTTGTCACAAGTTTCTGTAAACTTTATAATACAATCTTAGACTCTATCAGGTCTGCATCTGGTGCTGGGCTGTTGTGCAACCCCATGTGCCATTTACATGTTTCTGGGACCTTTGCAGTACTGCAAGTGCCTCGCTTTAGAGCAGCCTTTCCAGTTTTCTCAAGAAGACATGCCCCGTGTGCGGAAGAGAATTTACAAGGAGCTGTGTGAGTGCCGGCTGCTGGACTGACTCAGCAGTGCTCTGCAAGTCTGACCAAGTTGGAACAGATGGTTTGTTACTTGAATCTCCAAACACTCATTTGAATTTTTACAGATATTCAGATCAGTGGTGTTGGGCCACTATTGTTACCTCAAATTTATTTTTTGCCCTTATTCATTTCTCCAACTACCATGTACTTTTTTAATATTCAGTTTGGTTTCATTTTTAATTTTATGGATTCCGCGCGTCCCTCCCATATTTAATATTTATTATCCAAACGCATGCATATAGACAGAGCATGCAGTGAAGAGTATTAAAAAAAAAAAAAGCCTAGTAGATTTGGTGCAGCTTTTGAAACTTAGTTAGCGTGAACTGAATACAGGTTTAAAATTTAATCTCAGAACCTAAAAATGCAAATGTTTTTTGATTCAGTATAACTCGGAGTAGTCAGTGTTCCCTGGGACATAAAGGGTAGCTAGGAGAGGTTTTGACAAAGCCAGTTCTGTTTTACTTTTACCAGCAGCACCTTTTACTTACTTCCCTCTCCAAGGGAGTCCTAGAAAATGAAATGCATTCCTTTTGAAGGGTGAGATGGAAGTTGGCTGTAAAGTGATGGGTGTGTTCTGTCCATGGAGGCCCACTTGCAAGCAAAAAGCCTACTTTGGAAGAGTTGATTAAAGTATGAGAAAAAGGCAGTGACTGGGGCCAGATACCTTATCAAATGAGATTTCAGTCCTGGTCTTAGGAATTATAATGCATAGCCTAAATCTTATAATGAGACATTTATTTAATAACCTGTTTTTCTGATTTTGACCTATGAAAAAGCTTGGTGTCTTGTCAGACCAGTAGTCAAACAAATGAGATATTCAGCCTTTTGAGAAGTAATTTTTAAGTTGCTATTTTCCTTGTGTTGCCTCCCATATGGGAGAATTTAAGATTTACTTAATACATTTCTATTTCTAGTGTATCTGAAATATGAACATTCAAAATTGAAGGCTGACTTCTTTTGCAGATGCATGGGGAGAAGAGGGAAGATAATAAAGAAAACTTGGTTCCCAAGGAGTGCAGTAATAGAATTGTTTCCCTCCTCTCTAGTGATCTCCCCTCATTCAGGGCTCACTTGGCTTCTGCACAACTAATCCTGACATTTTAGCATGGGAGTTACTTGTTTCCCTTCTGTTGATCTTCTATCTTCAGGGGACAGGCTGTAATGTGGTCCCTTTCCTTATAGTTAGCTGCACTGAGATGAAAGTAATGGATCTTAGATCTTTTATCTGGCCTTTTGTGACATAATTGAAAGGAAAGGAAATAAGGAAGGATACATGTTAAACTACCCAATTATCTTTTCTGAACTAGAGGAGGAAAATATATTGGTAACAGATTCAAATGTTTACTCAGAAAACTACCAAAAAAATGGCAGAAGATACTCGAATTTATGCCTGGTTAGGTGTGTGTTGAAAAGAAAAAGCTAAAATGCTTTAACTTGGCTGTAAGTTATGATTGAAACAAGGCTGACTGCCAGCAGTTGAGGGTTGAGTCAGACTGTTTACATCCACATGCATGTAAACCAGTGTTGACACTGGGAAGCAGCCTCTCCCAATTCCTCCAGACTCAAATTCCTTAGTATAAAAGCAGGTCACTATTTCTTACTTTGTTAAATACTGGGAGTAGAGGCACTTTATGCTACTAGAGGTAAGGTTGTGTCACCATAAGGGAAGATGAGAATTTATAGTGTGGAGATGTTGTCTTAAGGTTTCCAGACATAATTATGCAAACATGGGATCTTTCAAAATGTATATGAGACATTTGCTTTTTTTTTTTTTTTTTTGTGGGGTTGTTGCAAAGTAACCAGTAAGTAACTAGCCTATTGACTCCAAATGCCTCATACTTCAGAATGAGGGAGTATCTCATTTCCCCACTGACAGACACACCATGCAGAAGAGAAAAATTTCTGCAAAAACACAAAGAATTTTTTTCTTTTGGCAATGCTGGGGATTGAACCCAGGGCCTCCTGTGGGCTAGGCAAGTGCTCTACCACTGAGCCACATGCCTAGCCCTCCTACAAGAATCGTAATGCCCAGAGCTTGAGTTGACACACTTCCTCCAGTGTGAAATATGATCATTATTATCAGCACTGGGGCATGCAGGAATGATCACAGAGACCTTAAGTGAGCTGTCCATATCTAGTTATTCTTTCACTTCCAACATCATAGGGCATCCTGAGGTACCTGGCATGGTTTAGCCTAAAGTTGAATATTTTAAGTCTGTTTTTAAAATGTTTCTGTCAATCATGAAACTTGGTTTCAGCACACTTAATTGCTTTTACTTCTTGTAATTAGATATAAACCTCTATTTAGCTAAAGTCCTAGATAGTCTTTTGTCCTGATGTTTGCAGTAATTGCTTCCTTGCAACAAAGGCATTTTTGAAACACTTCTGGGCTGTTGGTGAAAAGCGTTGAGTTACCATCACTGGCCTGGCACTGAACTGTCTGGCTGCCCACAAGACAGATCTTATGGTTTGGGGGCTGAGTGCAGACCTTGCACAAAAGAACAATTTATGACAAGCCTTCAACCAGCTATCTAGTTGTCTCTATGGGCAAATTTACCAGGTTATAGTTGCTTCATTCTGGTGGCCTTTCTTTTTGTTAAATCTGTAGCAGTGAACATATATTTAATGCATCTTTTAGTTTTATCAAGAATCAGAGAGAATCAACTTTCAGTTAGCCTTTTTAAGGAAGAAAAAGGAAGCAGTTGTTGCCAGTAATCCCCACATATTTTTGGCTTTGCCTTGTATTTTCTATTTACTGTTGAATATGAGTAACATGGTCATCTTGAGTTTATAGTTGGAACAAAACAATAACAGATCTAACTGGGAAACAGCCGGCACTCACCTGATATATTGCCCTTTTTCCTCTACAGTTGTAGTTCACTGCTTCCCTGGGTTAAGTAATTGGTGGGGGGAGAGGGGTCTGGGAGATTCACAACCTTTCAGGCAAGAAATGGTAAATTTATAGTTGAATTCGATATGCCAGTTACCTGTTCTCCTTAATCATATTAAAGAAACCAAGTTAATTGGCAGTTATAAAGCACATACTTTGCTATGTGCTAGGCTGTGCCTCCTGGCCTACAGATAATTAAGACCTAGGGAATACCATCAGAGAAGTACTAATTGTATTGGGTGTTACAAAAGCAGACCTAGACAAGTTGTTCACTTAAATGGTACTTGTTGGTCAGAAAAGAATTTAAAAAGATTATGATCATGTAAAATTACAGTACTCAACCCTTCTAGCAAAGTATTTTTTTGAAAAATAAACTAAATGCCTTTATAAACTCATTCTCTTGTGTTGGATAAGTGTACTGCTTGGTGAGTAGTATGTTTTCCTTTAATACACTCCAGTCATAACAAGGCTTAAGAACAGTGACCAGTGTAGGCCCTAAGCAGCCTACCCTTAGAGCACCACTGTCCCACAGAATTTTCTGCAATGATGGAAATGTTGTTTTCATTTACTATAACAATCACTAGCACATTGTCTATTAAGCACTTAAAATGTGGTTAGTGTAACTGAGAAGTTGAATGTTTAATTTTATTTTTATTAAACAGCCACATTAGGCCAGGGGCTATTACATTGGATTGAAGAACTCTAAAGCAAGTTGCATGTTTTACACTTTAGCTAATAATGTAATTCCCAAATAATTCTATACATCCCAGTCTGGCTATATCTGGCACTCCCCCACTATTATATTCCATAACCTACCTAGCATATATGTCCTAGTTCTCACTTTTCTGATTAAAATGAGATACTTTTCTGATTAAAGTGAGAAATAGGAAAGAGGACACAAAGAAAGCTCATTTAGCATCCTCAAGCCTAAAAAACATCAGGTTCCCTTAATTCAATGCTAAATTGTTTTCATAAGAATGTCCATGTTCTTTCTTCACGTGAAGCCATAACTAGATACAAATGTCATATTGAAATGAACATGTAAATTTTGCATATTTATTCAGAGTCTCCCCAAACTCATTTACAGACAGCCCAGAGTAAAAGAGTTCTAGAACAAGTCCCTTTTTATAGGTGAGGAAAGAGGCCAAGATAATAAGTTGGTCCAGCTTTATTGAAATCTGTTATAGAAGACAATTCAAATAAGAATCACAGTCTTTGGTTTTAAGGCCTGTAGAATCTGAGTTTTTTCACCACACAAGAATACAAAATATTAGTTTAAACTACAGTGTAAAAACATTCTAAAAATGAATACTGTGTCCTGATTAAATGTTTGCAAATGGTTTATTCCTAAGCACTAACAACTGTTATACCTCTTTATAAAAAATTCAAACAGTTTGGAATTTAATGAGAAAACCCACATTTATTGTAACATGAAAGCTGTTCATGTTCAGCCCCAATTTTCACAAACTACTGGAAGATACTTTGAAAAATAATTCACATTTTTTTCATATCAGGGAAAATTATACTCACATATAATATCAGAAATCATCTCTTGCCTTACAAATGTAAAATAAATTCTCTCTAATCCCCTGGCTTGAGCCACAGTATGGACAATTTGGGAAAAATAAAACAGATTTCAGTATGAGAAGTAGCTGAAATAGACACTTTCTTTAGGAAGCCTTCCTCTGTTTTTGTAAAGTATTCTCTCAATCATCAAGCTCTTCTAAAAAGAACCCATTCTATTCCCAAGACTAATTAAAATGGAAAGAATAAATCTGATGGCCCTTACAGCATACTTTGTCATGTCAAGGCAATCCCTTAACTTACATTTCCTACTAATAGCGTCTTCCCCCACTCACCACACCCACTAGAATATGTGAGGTTCTCTATTACAAATCCTTACTTCTTGTTGTTGCTAGCTTTAGGTAAAACATCTTTTGAAAAATGTGTATAATTCTTCAAACCCTGTACCTAGTTTCTGAATATGTAAGGAATAGAAGCGGGACATGTCCCTGAGACCATCTCAGGTTTACTTACTTCTATGCCAACTATTTAGGAAAGTCCCTTGACCCTTTAGAGATTGAATTTGTTTTCAATGTTGAATTCTATTCAGTTGTCAAACACCTGTTGCTAATTTAGAACAAAGCCATACCACACAGCAAAATTCCATTTATTAAACTTTATCTCATGCAAACTTAAATTTTAAAAAATAATCATTCCAGGCCCCAATGTAGATCATGAACCTACTTAAGACAAAAACATGGTAAAACAAGTTTTTACATTTTTCCATCTTCCTTTAAAAAGTGTGGCATTTTTGGCCGACAGAATAATCAACATTATAAATCAAACCTGTTGCTAAGGAACACTTTGTGGGGGGTGGGGTGGGTGGATGTTTCTGGGGATCAAACCAGGGTCTTGCACATGTGAAGTAGGCACTGTATCTGAGCCACATCCCCAGAGAACACAATTTTAGACCTGGTAACAGAAAATCATCTGGTAACTTGACACATGACCAATATTCTAAGACTAGAATTAAAGGCATTCTTTTGTATTGTCCTTTAATAATTTTCAGAGGAAACCATGTAAAGGCTTCTAGCTCAGTAGAGACATTGATCAGACTGTGGGTAATGTTCTTCAACAAACAACAGGCCAGTGGAGGGAATTTCGCACTGATGGGGCTCTCACCACTCACTGCTTTTGTGCCAGTTTTCCATAGCCACCTCTCCCAGCATCATAGTCTTGTCGATACTCATCTCGAACCTTAAGTAAAAAAGAATACACAAAGTACAATATAGAGAAGACTGGTATAACATGCACTGCCCACAACATGTCAGACAAATAGCTGAACCTTTTCAGATGTCATATGAACATGCAGACAAACCTGTGTATTAGGTTCTGTGGTATTTTGGGGTTTGGTTTTGGGTTTGTTTGGTGTGTGCATATGGTACTGGGGAGTGAACCTAGGACCTCACACTTGCTTGGCAAGTGCCCCACCACTGAGGGTACACCCCTGTATTAGACTCTAAGACAAACCCATTTCAGTGTATTTTGCTTTCGTTCTAGACACAGATGTGAAATACCTAGCCCCTAGCAGAAGTTCAACAACAAGTGCTTATTGAAATGAATAGCATATGCTATTTCAAGGTTTAAAAAAATTCACCAAAACCAATGGGTGGTTTTCTCCAGGGTTATAGGCAGAAATTAGAAAAAGAGTAAAAACAGTTCGAAAAAACAACTATCATTATGACTAGAATCCTAGGCAGGGTTTGGTCCAGAGACTGCATACCTGGCCCCCTGATCGCCCACGTCCATACTGCCTGCCCTCCTTAAAACCTGCATCCCAGTCTGTGCGAATGATCCGGTCATCCAGACGTGTTCCATTTATATACCGCATGGCATTTTCTGCATCTGCTCTTGAATAGTATCTTAAGTTTAAGTGTTAAGGAACATTGCATTTCTCCAAATGTTTGGGAAGCATCTAAATGAACCTGAATTGTTAAGGAAAAAGTACAAAAACAAATCCAGTCAGATGAAGTTCAAAGACTATTCAGCTTACACAAGCCTACTGGTCCAAAAGCACTTAGGTAAAGAAAATATAATACTTATGTAGGGCTATCTTGGTTATGATTTCCTGGCTATCCCTATTAATATTTATTTGGTCAATCCCTTTTTTTTTTTTTTTTTTTGCATATGTGGTGCTAGAGATCAAACCCAGGTCCTTGTGCATGCCAGGCAAGCTACCACTAGAGCAATATCCTCAGCCTTGTCTCCATATTTTGAGTTGCAAAATTTTATAAAATATGTTCACTGCAGGTTTAAACCACAAACTATGCACTTCTTATCCAAGAACTGGCATCCAAATTGGGTGCTGATATTAAAGAACAATCTTCATAAAAAGAGGTCACAGTGTGTATGGAAGTACCACTACATTTCACTAGATGGAAAAATTTCAAAGTATTAACCAGGTTAGGAGTTCCCAAACATTTAATCAGTTTTACCCTACATGGTATTTTTTAAAATCTCTAAAAGCAATTCTGAGGACTGGGGTTGTAGCTCAGTGATAGTGCACTTGCCTAGCATGCGTGGGGCACTGGTTTCAATTCTCAACACCACATACAAATAAATAAAATAAAGGTCCACCAACAACTAAAAAATATATTTTAAAAAGTAGTAATAAAAAAATAAAAGCAATTCTGATTAACAGCTGGGTTTGGGAAATGCTGATTTAGACTTTTTTCTCATCTTTACACAAGTAGGGAAACACTTGATATCTAGCACCTATATAATGCCTAGAACATAGTAGGCATTCAGTAATCTTTGTTAAATGAATGAAATAAATGCTAGAGAAAAACAACTAGCACTAGCGGTCTCTTTGATACTTTCCATCATGATTGTTGACCTTTGACCTATAAGGCAAATGGAAACACTCTGATCCTTAGAGTGATTACCTACTAATTTATAGATGGAGCCTTTTGTTTTTTCATTGTTTTCCCCATGAATTACTCTGTGCCACTGCTACCAGAAAACAAAACCTGAGAAAACTGGACCCTTGTGTTTGGAGAGAGAACTGAAAAGCTTGCTTGGCCCAGAAATCAGAAATCATAAATTTGTTCTTCAGTTGTGTAAAAAGAAAGATTTCCAACATACAATGTACAGCTTTTCTTCAGTAATTTTTCTTGTTCTTCATTGTCACCCTAGAATTTCAAAGACAAACATTGCAACTTTAAAAAAAAATCCAAGTGGGGCTGGGTACACACCTGTAGTCCTAGCTACTCATAAGCTGAGGCACAAAGGTCATTTGAGCCCAGGAGTTTGAGAAAGCCTTGGCAACATAGGGAGCTCTAACTTTGAAAAAAAAAAAGTGAAGAATGGGTTCAGAAGCAGGACTTCTGGTTTAAGCTGATAAGAATGAATGCATTCTTTCTTCTCAAGATCGCATTAAAATGATAGGAAAGAAGCATACATGAGAAGGCCATTAGCTAATGATCAGAGACTTAAAAAAGCTGATAGGGCTGTGATATACCTCAGTGATAGAGAGCTGGCATACAGTGTGCGAGGTCCTGGGTTCAATTCCCAGTACCAGAAAACAAAACATGAATTCAGAATAGAACACAAAATTACCAGTTTTCACAGCATCCGAATGTAGACAAATGGAAGAAAAGGTACATACAAGCATAGGGATAAAGCTAATATCCAGTTTTTCAAAAACAGGCAGCCAACCACTCTGAGCTCTACCTTGGTTCAACAGTTACATTAGACACCAGGAAGGATACTCCACAAAACAGAATCCACATGCTGTTTTTTTTACTTTATCCAGACCCATAATTATCTTCTTTATGTCACCACTTTTGCTGAAGAGTTCATAAATTTGTTCTTCAGTTGTGTAAAAAGAAAGATTTCCAACATACAATGTACAGCTTTTCTTCAGTAATTTTTCTTGTTCTTCATTGTCACCCTAGAATTTCAGAGACAAACATTGCAACTTAAAAAAAAAAAAAAAAAGCCTTGCTTAAATAATATTCCTAAGTATGGTTTTTAAAATAATGTCCGAGGCCAAATGTGATGGTACATGCCTGTAATTCCAGCGACTGAGTAGGCTGAGGCAGGACGATTGCAAGTTCTAGGCCAGCCTGTGCAACTTAGTGAGACCCTGTCTCAAAAAAGCTGGGTTTAGCTCACTGGTAGAGCACTTCTGGGTTCAATTCTCAGCATGAGTTGGGGGAATCATTAATTCTTATTTAGAAATCAGATTCTCACTGGGCATGGTGGTGCATGCCTGTAATCTCAGTGGCTTGGGAGGCTGAAAAAGGAGGATCAAAGCCAGCCTCAGCAAAAAGCAAGGCACTAAACAATTCAGTGAGATCCTGTCTCTAAATAAAATACAAAAAAAAAAAAAATAGGACTGAGGATGTGGCTCAATGGTTGAGTGCCCCTGAGTTAAATCCCCAGTACCCAGGGGAAAAGAAAAAAGAAATCAGATTCTCTCACCCACCAAATACTGCAAATACCTTGTCAAAAGGAGGGGTGGTGCAGGAGGTATTCACATTCTGTGAAGGACTTATATGAGATCCAGACTGCTTTTAGTGGAGAGAAAAGGCTTTCAGCCTTCCCTCTCTCCTGCCCCAGGCTACGTACAAGTAGCATGCCTTTTTTCTTGCATACTAAAGTCCTGAGCACTGGATCCTTCGCTAATGGCCCAAGTCTAAATTCCAGACCTTGACCCATTATATTAGAAAGGTCCCATTTATCCTCTGTAGTAAAAAATAATAATTATTATTTCTAGAGCTAGTATTCCCCTGGTAATATTCCCATAGAGACTATCCAAAACAACAACTGCTTTAGTAATTTATATGCTCATGTATTTTTTTTCTTCTGAGCGTAGGAGAAATTTTTTTTTTCAGTGCTGGATATTGAACCCCATGGGCACTATACCACTGAAAGACATCCCCAGCCCTTTTCATTTTGAGACAGGCTGGCCTTCAACTTGTAATCCTCCTGCTTCAGCCTCTGAAGTAGCTGGGATTACAGATGTGGGCCACCACACCTAGCACTTTCTTAACAGGCTTTCTAATTTGAAGACAGGATGAATCCTGAGACAGAAGTATGAGCTTTAGTCAATACACCTGACAATCCCTGGGGACAAGATGGCTTATCATGAGTGAGACATTGATACTTTAGATGCTGAATTGACACACTGAGGACAAATGTGATTAAACAGAAGGCCAATCAGTAGACCTATT
Source organism: Marmota marmota marmota (assembly GCF_001458135.2). NCBI lineage: Eukaryota > Metazoa > Chordata > Mammalia > Rodentia > Sciuridae > Marmota > Marmota marmota. The sequence goes on from NW_026000240.1 coordinate 1,749,560, forward strand.
CTCAGACCCTTCTGATCCAGATTGTTGAGAGCCACAGTTTAGTCGGAATGACGCCTGGCATTTTGCTAGAGGAAATGGTTGAAAGGTGACCCTGCTCTGGGATTAGGGCGGCTCCAGGATTAGGGCGGATCCTGCTGCCTCGGGTGCCCCCTACTTTGGAGTTCCCATAGAGTTCTCACTGGGGTTTCGGGAGAATTGGCGCGGAGTCTATATCTTAATTAAAACAACTGTGGTATACTTAAGGTATGATATTAATGTGGATTCCATTTAGGGTACCCTAGATATTCCACATGACAATATACTACATCTAAAATAGTAGACTTCAGATTGTAGAAATGAACCCTTTCAATTTTAATCTTGTAGGATAGATGCTGACACAAGATGGTCATGATGTGGAACTAATAAGAACTGTAAAAGTTGCAGAAGTAAAAATCATGCTTGGCACGTTTTGGTGTTGTTTTGTTTTGTAGGGGATGGTTGAACCCAGGGGCACTAAGCAGGGGCCCTTTTTATTTTTTATTTTGAGACAGTGTCTTTGCTAAGTTGCTGAAGCTGCCTCAAACATGGGATCCTCCTGCTTCAGCCTCCCAAATTGGTGGAATCACAGGTGTGCACCACCTCACCCTGCCTGGCGCATAGCATTTTAAAACTGAAATGTAAGAGTGTCTTCAATTTGGCCTCAAATTCCCGGTACCAGGTACAAACACATTCTACACACCTACCTTCTCTTATATGCACTTCCCTTCCCAGTTGCAAGGGGAATGTCTCCTTTTCTGAATGCTTAAAACCTGTCCCTCTCTACTCCTGGTTTCTCCTTTAGATTTTATTTGCCTCCATTTACAATCCCTACTAGAGGTTTGAGTTCTTAGGATGCAGAAACTGCATTTCCCCCATCCCTCCTGGGGCTCAGAGGAATGCTTTGACAACAGCACCGGGTAAGCGTTTATGAAATAACTGAGTTGCAGGGTGAGTTGGCACACACCTGTAGGAGGATCTCAAGTTCGAGGTTAGCCTGGGCAACGCAGAGACACCAGCCCCCCCCCCTCAAAAAAATTTAAACAGGGCTGGAGAAGTAGGTCAGTGGTAAAGCACCCCTAGGTCTAATCCCCATTAAATAATTAGGTTGAGTGGCCAGAGCACGCAATCCCACCCCCACCTTTACTAATTCAGAAAAGATTACCTGCAGCCCTCTCCCCTTTCCACAGAATGTTGTGACATACCCTAAACTAAAATTTCCCTCTTCTGAACTCCAGCAATTATCTGATCTTGATATCCAGTTATCAACGTGCTTAGGATGGCTATCCCCTCTCTCCACTCGGAGGCCTCCATGTCTCCCACCCAAAATGGAGAATTTTGTTGAATAATCGTACTAAAGAAAGAAAAGATTCGGAGCGCCAAAGGGCATCGGTTGATTTTTTTTAAAAAAAATAATAATAATAATAAAAAGCACCGGTATCTGGATAATGCGCCTCCACATACCCTGGGAGTGAATAGGGAACCCCATTCCTGTCATCACAATTTCCCAGGCACAGCCTGTGAAAACAAGCCACCACTCTGCCGCTCGAACCTCTGCACTGGCCCAGATACAGGCAGCGGCTGCAAGGCAATGGGAAAGCGAGTCTGATATTTCCTTTCTATCAAAGTGGCTTCAGTGAAACCCAAACGCCCTTCAGGCATCCGACCCCTGCTTCCCAGCAGGCACTAGGACCCCACTTCACATTTCAGGACACCAAGCAGAATGCTAGACGACACAGTGAGACAAGTGCAAACCGTTCCTCAGCGTTCTGGCCCAGGGCTTGACCCTCTCGCGGCCCGGCTCTCCTCACCCGGAAGTGCTGGTCCCGGTACTGGCTCAGCTCCACGTAGGAGTCGCTGCGCAGCGCCTTCAGGAGGCCACCCGACATAGTGCAGAGAGGTCGACAAGGACGCGCAACTCAGGTATCAACCGGAGTGCCGCGGCTCTGGCGGAAGCGGAAGCGCGCGGAGGGCAGCAGAAAGTGGAAGTCGTCCGATCCAATCCCAGCGCGGCAGTGTCGTCATCACTCGGGCGCACACGTGGTCCGTCGTCTGACGCGGCCGATCGGAAGGCGAGAACGGCGTGTTCCCGGTTCCGGGGTGCTCAGAAAAGGATGGTTCTCCGGCGTCTGTTGGCTGCTCTGCTGCACAGCCCGCAGTTGGTGGAACGTCTGTCAGAGTCGCGGCCCATCCGGCGTGCGGCCCAGCTCACTGCTTTCGCACTGCTGCAAGCGCAGCTGCGCGGCCAGGACGCAGCCCGCCGCCTACGGAAAGTCGCTGCCGAGCCCGTGAGCTCCCTTGGCCGCCGCGTTGCGCGATTCAGAGACACTTTTACCCAGGAGCTACGTCGCGGTCTCCGGGACCGCCCGCGGCCACCGCCAGATAACCATAGGGGCCCCGGGGCAAACTCGTAAGCTTGGACTGGGATGGTCCGAGGTCGCCTACTTTCCCATTTGTGTGGTACACCGACCTTGGCGTTAAGCAGTCCTCCCAGGCCCTGCTCACAGCTTCGAATCCTGATTCAGATTATCGACCTTCAGACGTCCGGCTCTTAAGAGCTCTGGCCCAAACCGACATCTTCGTCGAAATCTCGTGATTGAGCAGGGTACAATGTGGAGAAAGCTTTTAAAGACTCACAGGTAGGCTGGACCCAGGTATAACACAGAGAGCCATGGACACACATCCAGAAAGAGCGCCTGTCCTCTGCAAATGGAACTAGAATTCTTGGTAGATGCTGCTGCGGCTGCACCGGTACAGCCAGGTACTAATTCCAGAGAAGATCGTGGATTGAAAGACAACCTTGCAGCTGCCAAATTCTCTGATTAAATGTGTGAGCTGATTAAAAGGCATGAATGTGGTACTTCTCTGACAAGATAGATTGGGAATCCTGGGGATTGTAGGCTCATGGTAATATGGTTAACACATTGAATGCTGTTCTGTGCTGGCACTTGCTAATTGCATTCTGTGGTTTATCTAACTCCTTACAAGCACATTCATAATGAGGAAATGGGGGCCACTTCTCAACTCCCCAAAGCCTGGCAGAATGGGGTGTCAGCATAGGTATTTGACAACAGGCACCTATGTCCTTAATCACAGCTCTCTGCAGCATTTACCTTACTTCTTAGGAATTGCCTTCTTCAGTACCACTAGGCATGAATATACTGCCTCTCCTGTGGGAAATACTGTCACTTTGAGGCTTCAAGCAAAATTTCTGATCTTGTCTACTTAAGCTACACAGTTAATCATGCAACCTAGAAAGTTTGAAGCCATAGGAAAAGTTTTAGACTGGTTACAGATACTGATAAAGCATTGTGTATTCTCAGTTTCCATTGGGGCAGACTGAGGGCCTCAGATACAGGATTGTGGGAGAATAATTTGTGGGTGTGCTGGGAATTGAACCCAGGGCCTCCAGCCTGCTAAACAGTCACTGTATCACTAAGCTATGCCTGAAGCTTCTGGGAGAATGATTCTTAAGGGTAAGATGTAGAAATGGCTGGAGAGTTTCCCACCACCTCTCAAGGACAGAAGTAGAAGACAGTGCTGGAAAATTTTTCCAGAATGACTTGTTTTGGTAATGACCAAACATTGAGAGAGCAGACACAAAGTGCCATTAAATACAGTACCATTCCATGTTCAAAGAGCTTTGTGAGAAACATGCCTGTTGATCCAGGGGACATGTGCTGTGGGTTCCAAGAATGATATTATCTGACAGACATCTCAGGGATTCTCTTATCTGTACAGATTGGAAGATGGCTGGATGAATAGAAGGGGCCTTCTCAAAAGTCACTGAGTAGCAGACCAGGAACTAGAACTTGGATCCCTGAATCTGAGCCACTTATTCTCTCCTTCACCATAATCTCTCATGTGTCTGCAAGGCCTCAACATGCCAGTCCTTAGGAGACCAAAGAGGTAAAGCTTTGTGGCAAGTTTGGGAAAGGTCATTCAGGAACGTGATTAGCAGTGCATTGTCTTTTCACAATCAGGTACTATTGTATATTTAAAACATTACAGTGGCTGGAAGGCATAGGGCAGGAACAGACATTAGGTGCCATTGATTATACCAGGATTATTGGGACCTTGGCAGCAGAACCAAGACTGGTCAGATCTTTGGTGTCTGAAGGAAAAGGGAATGGGCTTACCCAGAGGGCAGAACAACCAATGGCTGAGCCCAGAAGAGGCAGCAGTGGGGATCCTGAAGGAGGACCAGGGCCCTATGGCAATGTCACAGCCCAGCTGCCTTCATACAAGGTGGAGTAGCATAGATTCTATAGCTGAATCTTGGGCAGTGGCTGCTCCAGTTCCATGATGTGAAGACTAAGGTGGTCCTTCCAAGCCCCACTCAGCAGAGAGGACAGGACTGGTGGGTCCTCCAGGGTCAGGTGGGGAAACATGAGTGTCTCATTCTTGAGGGGAAAGCTGCATTTCTCCACGGTATGCCTGGTCGTCCCAGGGGTCACCACAAAGAGGCGGCAGAGCCATGGCCCACCAGCCACCTGGCAAGCTGGTTGTCTGGTAAGGTTGTTAAGCGCTTGGCAAAGTACCCAGTCCTCATTTCCACCCATGTCCACCACCTCTACAGATGACTCCAGGCCTGGGAGGTGGAGGAGGTGCTGGGGGGGCATGTAGGTATGAGTAAAAAGGAGTGTGTAGTGGGTTGGCATGCCTGGGAGCACAGGTGCATGGACCACCTGTTCCAGGTATTTTAAGCCAGGTACCAGGCCTCCCTGATGCAGGCAGCCAAAGAAGAGGGCACCTAGGGCATTAAAGAGGACCAGGGTCCCCTTCCAAGGCACAGGTTGGGTTTGTGGACTACAAAGCAGGACTAGGGGGACCAGGAGGGGAATCAGGAATCGAGCCTCCTGGTGGCTAAAAGCAGACAGCAGGGCCAGGGGCGTGAAGTAGAGGAGAAGGAGGTAAGACCTGGGACTGGACAGCAGGCTCTGGGCCCGTAGGGCCCTCTGGAGGCCCATTTGTGCAAACGCCTGGAGGCTGACTTGCAACTGTTGCCAAGCAGCCTGTAGTGCCTGGGCATGTAGCACCCCAAAGAGCAGGAAGCCATTGACTACTAGGTGAGTGAGTCGCACATGTGTGCCGTGCCTTGCAAGGTTTTGGGGATCCAGGTTGTACTGTAAAAAGTTGACAGGTGTAAGGACAAGGCTACTGGATCTTGAGATGCTGGAATAGTACCAGCTGTCCATGGCCACAAATACTACTGTAGTGAGTGCTGCCCCAGGGAGCAGCACCAGAGCTTCCCAGATCAGGGACTTGAAGCCAGGGTCCTTGACTCCACGAGTGCCCCAGACGAAGAGGGGGATCAGAGCAAAGGCCAGAAAGGTGGGCCGGTTGAAGAAGCCAGCAGCCACGATGGCCCCAAGAAGCCAGTTGTACCACCATGGACATGAGGTAGGCTTCTTGGATGTGGGGCTCCATGCCACATGAGGGGACACCAGCACCAGCAGCCATGTGAAGAGCAGTCCCTCGATGGTGTTGGAGAAGGTCCTTGTGTAGAAAACCAGGGTGACGTAGGAACCAGACAGCAGGGCCAGGGCGTTCCAGCGATCTGCCCCCCACTGCGGGGCCAGGTGGTACACAGCCCCATCCAGGGCAAAGGAGAGGGTGGTGAGGAGGAGTCGGGGCCCTACCAGCAGCACATAGCCACTCATCAGGCCAGGCCACAGTCCCAACTCTTCCCAGAGCCTGAGCAACCAGAAGGCAGAGCCAGAGGTCAGCAGTGGGAAGACCACCGTGCGGCAGGAGCTGCTGGGGTAAAACTCCCAGGGCCGTGAAGCCTGCACGCCCAGGATGTCCTCTGCAGAGAAAGAGGCAGAGGTGAGCCAGTTTCCAGCTCTGGGCAGAATTCTAGGATGGCACCCTAAACTCCCCACCCTCTAGTGGACATTTCTTGTACCCCTTGGACTAGTACAGTGTAGATTTTACTCCTGTGGTTAGGTTAGGTTAGGTTATATGGGAGTACTGACTGAAACAGGAGAATATTGGATGGGCCTGACCTCATCACAGCAGCCCTTTAACAGCAAAGAATTTTCTACAGCTGGATGCAGAAGAAGCAAGCAGAGATTCAAAGCATTGATATGCCCCTACTGGCTTAAAGAAGGAAGGGGCTGTTGGCAAGGAGGGTGGGCAGCCTCCAGAAATTAAGAGCAAGGGACTACAGTCCCATAACTGAAGTGAATTAAATTCTGTCAACAAGAATGAGCTTGGAAGCAGATATTTCCTCAGAGCTTCCAGACAAGAACTCAGTCCAAAAGCATGATACACTACGATCTCAGTCACACAAAATGGGATATTGTGTATATACGCACACAACCTAGAGGGACACATCCAACTAAGCTGCTTGTGACTGGATGACTTTGTTCTTTGCTTGTGTTTTTATTTTTCCTGTAATGTTCAATTAACTTTTTTAAAAAATAAAAATCTATTTTAAAAATCTGAAAGAAAAAACAAAAAGAACTCAGTCTAGTCCTTACCTTGATTTCAACCTTGTGAAACCCTGAGCAAAGATCCCAATGCTGGACTTCTGATCTACAAAACTGCAAACTAATAATTTAATTTCAAACTGTAATTTTAAACTGCTAGGTTTGTGATGGCTTGTCATACAGCAGTAGAAACTAATATAGAGGAACTCAAGGTGGTTGAGGCCACACTCTGTTGGAGACAAAGGGAACAGTACTTGGGAGATTAGGTGACAGTGTACCCTGCAAGGGTATGGTAGGGAGCAGGGGAGACTTCATTCCTTTTTTAATATTTCTAGGATCAGAACTCATCTCTAAGAAAGATTTTTGTCAGGAAAAGAGGTTGTGAGTGTAGGGACAGAGAACAGACAATAAGGGTTATGGAAAAATATAATCTTAGTTTTGTTTATGATACTTAAATTTTTACAAGAAAAAGGAATTCAAGCAGTATTTATATAATTTCAAAAATACTTGCTGCTTGAGGTTGATCTGTGACCCTGTTCCCCAGTGTTCCATAGCTCATTGTTTGGGGTAAGGGAACAAATTTTAATTTCTGCATCTCCAGTCCAAACCCCACTGTCCATAGCATTTCATGCTTGATAACCTTGCTGGCTGTTAGAGCTGATTATATGGCCTGGGGATCATTCAGGCTCTTTGCTTCTGCTACTTATTCCTCCAGTCTTTTGGCCATTTGATCTATATCAGAAGGTGAAAGGGAAACAGAAAATCTAGCGTCAAGTCAATCCAGCTGCTGTATACAATTCAGGTTTAAAAAAACACTTAGGACATAAGACCAAAATTTTCAATTTAAAATCCAAATCTACCTACTGATTCATGTGGCAGAGATAGCAAATCCCCCTTCCTGTCTTAGTGTCTTTAGCTGAACACTTAATCAGATACAAAAACTTTGTTTCCTAGCTTCCTTTGCAACTAAGTGTAGTCAAGTGTCTGACCAGTGGGATGGAAATGGACAAAAAGCATATGATTTACAAAATCTGACCTTAGAGGGAGTAGGCATGTCCATTTCCTGTTTGCTAGAAAGACAGTTTTAGATTTGAAAGTTCCGTCTTGAACCACGAGGAGGAAGTCACACACTGATAGCATCCAAAAGTCCTCATAGACCCTGGCAACCATCCTCTTGATATACCTTTCACCACCTAGTAGATTTTGGTTTTGTTTGTTTTCTGCAGTGCTGGGATAGAACCCAGGGCTTCACACATACTAGGCAAGTGCTCTACCACTGAGCTACATCCCCAGCCCCTAGTGGATAAGTTCTAACAAGTGAGTATCCCATGTCTGGGTTCCCTCTCTCCTTCCTTGAACTACAGTGGGAAATTTTTCATATTCTCGGATCACAACTCTGTGTAAGCTTCCCCAGACACTGGGAAAGCCCAACTCTCATCCTTCCGTTAAGGAGTCCATCATAGCTTTCATTCTGAATGACCTGTTGGTCCAAGCAGGAAAACATCAAAGAGGCTGGTGTTTCATCAGTATCATCCAGAAGGTCAGTGTTGCCACTCAGGAAGAAGATGTGAGTCCCCACTCCCAAGCTGTTGTCCCAGAGAGGCTAAAACAGCTTTGCTTGTGGAGTTACTGTACAAGCCTGTACAGACGTGCTTTCCTTTCCCCACTAAATAGCCAATCAGCCTCTCAGCCACTCAGCTGCTGCTTGTCTTAACCACATGAGAACTTTACCTGCCATGACTTCTGGTGACTGGAAGAACTCATCCGGGTGCACGTAGCCCGTCTGCGGAAGAAGACACCATAGCACTCGCAGCAGGCTGAGGCTGCTCCAAATCACCCAAACTGCCATCTTCAGATCAAACTGTTGCCAAACACTGGACCAAGATCCTGCAATGACTTCCCAGCTGCAACAGGTGCTACTTGGATCCACAGGTTTGTGTCTGCTGAGGATAACATTTATTATTATAATGTAAATTATAATATGTTCAACTGTCTGAACAAACTAAAAATGGAGCTATATGAACAAAAATAATCATCATGACAGTAGCTGCTTTTCCTACGTGACCACTAAGTACCAGGCACTTGACATACATATCTTATTTAATCCTTTCCACAGTCTAGGGCAATGGCTGTTTTTATACTTCTCTTATAGACGTGGGAATTGAGGCCTCTGTTGAGTAATCTGCTTGTTTGTTAATTATATTTGCTAAGGATCTATAATGGTTAGTTTTAATGAAATAACTTTACTGGGCTAAGAGATACCCAGATAAATAGCTGGTAACACATTGTTTCTGGAAATGTCTATGAAAGTGTTTCAGGAAGAGATTAGCATTTGAATGGGAGTAAAGAAGATAGCCCTGGCCAGTGTGAGTGGGCACCCTCCAGTCCACCAAGGGCCTGAACTGAAGAAAAGGTGGAGTACCGGTGGATTTACTCTCTTCTTGAACTGGGACATCCATATTTTCCTGCCCTCAAACATAAGAGCTCCTGCTTCTTGGCCCACTGAAGTTCTGGGACTTAACACTACCATCTCCATCCCCTCTTGGACCCAGATCCTCAAGCCTTTGGGCTAGGACTGGGAGTTGTTACTTACACTCCTCTTGTTCTCAGGCTTTGGACTGGGACAGACCATTGGTTTTCCCATTCTCCAGACTTTCAGTCTCAATTGTGAGCTAAATTATAATAAATAATGAAGTCAATTCTCTATTGGTCCTGTTTCTCTGGAGAGCCCTGATTACTACAGTGTCTAAAAATGACATTCACAAGTAGGACTAGGGTACCCCACAAATCTGGGTCTCACAGCACCATCCTGATCACCAGCTCCTATCCATAGGCCAGCATGGCCCTGTTTTCTGCAGTTCTGAAAACTTGAAAACCTCAATGGATTACACATATTTCCCCATAAAAATTAACTACACTCGTCCCCAAGGTCTACAGCAACTCCTGCCAAATTTCACATGCTCTGGAACCTGCCTTTTGAAAGGTAATGGGAGCTGACATAATTGCCCATAAAGATAATTCTGAGTCCCTCAATTCAAAAATCAGCGAGAATCTGAGCCCACTGCATGATGGACCTATATGTCTGAAACATTTATTTATTTATTTATTTATTTATTGGTACTGGGATTGAACCCAGGAATGCTTAACCACTGAGCCACATCCCAACCCTTTTTATATTTTATTTGGAGTCAGAGTCTCGCTGGGTTGCTTAGGACCTCTCTAAGTTGCTGAAGCCAGTTCAAACTCACAGTCCCCCTGCCTTAGCCTCCCTAGCCACTGGGATTACAGGTGTAAGCTACCACACCCACCTGTCAGAAACATTTCTGGCAAACAGAAATGGAAGAATGAAAAACAGATGTGACAATCTGTTTTTCATTCCTCCAGAAATGGTGGCTTTGCTCTATTGTCCTAACTTTGATATTTTAAAGCCTGACCTTAAATATCTTTTGCTCTTGGGTGTGATGTTGTATCAGAGGAGACAAGATGGACTAAAGAAACAGCAGAACCCAGCAGATGTTGGCAGCAAGGAGCCTCTTTTTCTTTTGTTCTCTGTGTGTGTATGTGTGGTACTGGGGATTGAATCCAGGGCTTGCACAAGCTAAGCAAGTACTCTACCACTGAGCTACATACCTCTATCCTTTTTTTTTTTATATATTCAGATAGGGTCTTGCTAATGTGCCCAGGCTGGGCTCAAATTTGCAATCCTTCTACCTCTGCCTCCCTAGCTGCTGGGATGACAGGAATGTACCACCACACCCAGCCTGGATTGATTTTTTTTTTTTTTAGTTGTAGATGGACACAATTTCCTTCCTTCCTTCCTTCCTTCCTTCCTTCCTTCCTTCCTTCCTTCCTTCCTT
>NW_026000240.1:1760602-1763584 GCF_001458135.2 Marmota marmota marmota
TTTTTTTTTTTTTTATGGCACTAGGGATTGAACTAAAGGGCACTTGACCACTGAGCCACATCCCCAGCCCTATTTCATATTTTATTTAGAGACAGGGTCTCATTGAGTTGTTTAGCACCTTGCTTTTTGCAGAGGCTGGCTTTGAACTCACGATCTTCCTGTCTCAGCCTCCCAAGCCACTGGGATTACAGGAGTGAGCCACTGTGCCCAGCCAGCTAATACATTTTTAAAACAGGAAAAGGACCATACAGTGTTTGCTCTACAATATGCTTTTGTCACTTAGCCAAATATCATGACATCTTTCCACACTCTGTGAGCACCTCCTACACCAGCAGCCATCCCTCCATATATCAGTGTCATCTCTCTCCCTCTCTTCTCCTTGGTTAACACCTTCCATTCCTCACAAAAACATGTCTGATTCCCAAGCAGAAGAAAAGCCAACCAAAGCTTTGTTGAAACTAGATGTACCTTCAATCCACTCCTTCTCTTCTTACATAGGAATCCTCAAACCATCTACATTTGCTGAATTCATTCCTCTCTTCTTCTGTTCTGTCTATTACCACCTGGCTTTTCCCAACACTATGCTTACGTGGCCCACCCAAAAGCCTCCTTGGTTTCTCCTTGTCAAGCCCATTGGCCAAGTCAGGCCCCTACATTGATGCCATTTAACCACAGGGATCCTTTCCACTGTTACTATCTCCTTGTGGAGTGTTTTACTGCCCAGGAAAGGCTAGGACACACACACACACACACACACAAAATCATTTTGTAGACTTCTTTGAAGTTGAATTCTGTGAATTAGGTTTTCAGAATTTAGTAAGCAGATTTGAGACAGGCCTTATATCTGCAGTTTTCATTGTTTTCTCCTGGCAAACAAGGGAGGGAGAACATGGAGTTTCTCCCAGCAATTTCAAAATCTGTTCATTTTTGTTTTAAATCTTCCAAGAGTGAGGGTATTTTCAGGGAAAACAAAAGGGAAAGCTCATCACAAGCAGACCCTTGGAAAATTCTAAAGGACATTTTAAGCAGAAGGAAAAGTAACTCCAGGTAGAATATCTGAGACAGAAGTAGTAACAAAGAGCAAAGCAGTGGGAAGCATCTGGAAGGCAGAGGTCAAGTGAAGGCATCTTCCTGCTGCGTTGGCTTTTTTCTTCTGGCAGTCTGGTCAGGGAGATGTGGAAGTTTCCTTACATAGTCCATGTTCATTCTCCAGCTTCCTTCAGTGAGAGCAGACTGACAACTGAGGTGACTGGCAATGGCTTTTGATCGACAAGTCACATGACAGCCAGACAGCCAGGGGTCCATTACTGCTTCTCAGGGATGCTTTTTTTTTTTTTTTAAATACTGGTTATTAAAGGACCAGGTGCATTCTACCGCTTAGCTACACCCCCAGCCCTTTTTATTTTTATTTTGAGACAGGGTCTCACTAAGTTGTCCAGGCTGGCTTCCTCCTACCTCAGCTTTCTGAGTTGCTGGGATTACAGGCATGCACCACCACACCTGGCTCTCACTGATACTTTTGATTCTAACTCACTCACATGAATGCTGTCCTTGTAACAAGGTGGCTGAAGGAGTCCCATCCAGACCCAACCACATTGACAAGAGCCTGTATTTGGGGGTATCTCTTTTTTTTAAAAAAAAAAAAAAGTTTTATTGAGAGATAATTCATATGCCATACAATGCATTCATTTAAAGTGCACCAATAATGATTTTTAGTATATTTACAAACAGGTGCATCCATCACCACAGTAGACTTTAGAATAATTTCATTTCCTGCAGAAGAAACCCCATGAACTTTATCTAGCACTTCCCTTCCCCCTGCCACCACCCAGCCCTAAGCAACCATTAATCTATTTCCTGTCTCTGTAGATTTCTCTATTCTGGATTTTCATGTGAAGAGTCTCATATAGTATACAGTGGTCTGTGACTGGTTTCTTCTCTTAGCATGTTTTCAAACTTCAGATAGGCTTGTGGTGTGCCGCTCAGTGGTAGAAAGAGACCATTGTGGGGATGCTCTCCTGAGGTGTTAACTCGTGACCTATTACTCAAGTATACTAGGTGTCTTACCTGTCCTTCTCCAAACAGTCTTATTGACCACAGAGACCAGGTGCATCGTAAGATCCAGGATGCCTTCACCATAATGTCTCCAAGAATAAACCAAATGAGCAAATGAGGCTCTCCTGTCAGTGTGGAAGGACAGAAGGCAAACAAACTCCTGAGCCCTTAACCTGTTACTTTAAAAGCGTGGCATGTGTTTTCTTCTGCCCCCACCCCTATGTCCCCTTAGCAGCTGCAACAGCCAAATCTTATCACAAGGCTGAAATATTTGTGCAGGACAATGGCAGCAACAGAAAAATACACCAGTTCCTGGGACAAGCTAACTGCCCATTCTTCCAGGCCAGGAGTGTGACGACACCCCTGGCCAAAGAAAAATGCTGGACTTTAACCCACTCCAGAAAATCAATGAAAGTTTATATCTCCTCGTGTTTGGGGAGGAGCCTGCTTCCCCTCTCAATCGGTTCTCTCTTCCTTCAGCTGAGGCCACAATTAAAATGTTGCCTGTATGTTCACACTCATTTGGCTGGATTTTGGTTTTGGGTTTTTTTTAAATCTTTTTTTGTTCTAATTTGTTATATTTGACAGCAGAATGCATTACAATCCATATTACACCTATAGAGCACAATTTTTCATATCTCTGAGTGTATACAAAGTATATTTTGTTTCTACTATCACCCAGTCAGAAATTCCCATCAGTAGAGCACTTACCAAGAATGAGGAGGCCCTGAGTTCAATCCCCAGTACCCCCAAAAGAGAAAAAAAAATGTTCATGCATGTTGTAGCATGTATTAGCACTCTCTTTTTATGGCCAAATAATATTCCAGTATGTGTGTATACAATATATATATATTATATATATATATATATATATATATATATATATACACACATATATACATATATATATATACACACACACACACA
>NW_026000240.1:1763609-1768711 GCF_001458135.2 Marmota marmota marmota
ATATATATATATATATATACACACATATATACATATATATATATACACACACACACACACACACACACAGTGCCACATTTTGTCTATCCATTCATCTATTGATTAACATTTGAATTGTTTTCATTTTGGCTAATATGAATAATCTTGCTATGAACATTTAGATTACTTTCTTTCTTTCTTTTGGGGGCGGGTATTACTGGGGATTGAATCCAGGGGCACTCAACCACTGAGCCACACCCCCAGCCCTTTTTCTTTTTTATTTTGAGACAGGATCTTGCTCAATTGCTAAGGACTTGCTAAATTGCTGAGGCTGGCCTTGAACTTGTCATCTTCCTGCCTCAGCTCCCCAAGTTGCTGGGATTACATGCATGTGCTATAAATATTTGTATAACAAGTTTCTGTGTGGATATGTTTTCCTTTCTCTCAATAGATACCTAAGAGTGGAGGTCATATGGTAACTCTGTGTCTTAATTGTTTGAGGAAACTGCCAGATTTTTTTTAATACTGGGGATTGAATACAGGGATGCTTTACAACTGAGCCCATTCCCCAGCCCTCTTTTATTTTTTATTTTGAGACATGGTCTTGCTAAGTTGCTTAGGGCCTTGCTAAGTTGCTGAGGTTGGTCTTGAACTTTGTATCCTCCTGCCTTGTCCTCCAGAGCCACTGGGATTACAGGCATGTGCCACTGTACTTGGTTGCTAGATTGTTTTGTAAAGTTGCTGTACTATTTTATATTCCCAATAAAACTGTGTGTGAGTTTTGATTTCTCCATACTCCGACCAACATTTGTTACCATCAGCTTTTTAGTCTAGCCATTCTAATGGCTGAGAAGTGTCATCTTATTGTGGTTTTGATGTGCACACACACCTTTTAAGATCAAGGAAATCTTGGCCAGGTGCAGTGGAGCACGCCTGAAATCTGGGTAACTCAAAAGGCTGAGGCAAGAGGATTGCAAGTTGGAGGCTGACCTGGGCATCTCAAAATAAAGAACTAGGGATATAGTTTGGGGGTGAAGCACTTGCTTTGCATGTATGAGGCCCTGAGTTTCATCCCCAGTACTGGTGAAAGAGAAAAAAAATCAAGGAAATATTTTCTGAAGTCCCCTAGAAGACATTCTACCAAGTTCTACCATACAGAACTGTATCAACTACATCTTCTTAAGCCAGTAACTTGCAAGGGAAATGGGATTGCTGTTGACAACTTGCCTTGAGGGTCAGCACTGGGATTGTGGGCTGCTTCCTCCAAGGCACCCTTGAGAGGAGGACACTTGCTCTGACTCTGACTTTGTTAGGAAGATGGAAGTGAGGTGGATCAACCAACTGTGTGGCTCCTACAAGTGGCATCCAAAGCATCAGGTGCTCTTGGCTTTCCTTCTCTTTCTCTGTCCATCTGATCTTAAGCTTCTTTTCCTCTGTCCACTCATCAAATGTCACTTCTCACCATACACACTCTTTTTAAACCATTTCATTTATTCTCATGGTTTCAATTTCTAATAATAGCATTGCCATTTATTAGACACATTTCCCTTCTTTGTCCCCTACCCATCTCAAGAGATAGGGTATTGCTACATTGCCCAGAATGGCCTCAAACTCTTGGACTAAACTAATCCTCTAAGTAGTTGAGACTACAGGCACAAACACCACTGTGCCCTGCTCATTATCTCATTATATTCTCACAATGACTGTATAACCCTATGATTATCCTATCTTGTACAATAATTAACAGGTACCCCCCCTAAGGTAACAGAACTAGTAAGTTGGTGAAACTAAGCATTGGACCCAATCTGTTTGACCCCACTGCCTGTTAGGCTTCTGCACCTGTTTCAAGTGCAGGGTAGCCAAACATTATTCATCATCTTCCCCATGATGAATCAGCCATGTCCCCATGCTCCCTGCAGCAGGGAGAGAAATATAATTTGTCCAGTTGTTCAGTCCCCCATCCCAGGAATTATCTTCCCTCTCCCTTCACTATGCAACACCAACTTTGCTTTTAATCATTCCTTGAATCCAGCTTTTAGTCCCCATCCATTGTCACTCATCTACCGAGTCTAAGCATGTCATAACTGGGGTACATGTTGCCTGGAATTCCTCACCCCTACTCGTGTCTGTGCAGGACTTCAGATGGCTGGAGTCTCAGGGTGGTTGCCTGTAGTTGAATACAACCCCCTCCTTTACTATCTGGTGTGTCTTACAGCAGGAATCAGTTTCTCTGTGTGCACATGGAGAAATACATTGAGAAGCAAGATCCAAAGCAGACTGCACCCAAACCTCCACTCTCCCTCTCCATTCCATCCATCTTCCTGCCTGCAGCCAGAGAGACCCAATTATGCTCTGTAGAAAGTCTCTAGATGGGAGGGGGCAGGCCCCACACCCTCAGGACCACACCAAGTCCTGTTTATGGCTTACAAGATCCTCCACAGCCCCCTGTCCTCTACAGTCTCTACTCCTACTTAGTTACCAGTGGAACTTCTTCTGTAGCCCCTTCTGTGTTCAGTACCATTTCTCACTCAACTTCTTTGCTCATGTGGTTTCCTTTTCTTATTATGCTACTGGTAACACGAAGGTTAAGACCAGCTAGGGCATCAAGCAACCCAGGTTTCAAGTCTGTGCTCTGTCACATGCTGGTGGTGAGAGTAATATCTTAACCCCAACTTGTATCTCCTCTGTAAAATGAGTGCCTACTTCAGGGCTGTTGTGGAATGAAAAGGGTGCGGGGGGGGGGGATGATGCAGACATAACAAGTGGTTGATCTCATAATCCATTTTGCTTCAACTGGTGGGACCCCTGAGAAGGTTCTCTAACTTGCCTTCCAAAGAACTCCATATGACGTTCTACACCGCACCATACACTGACAGTTGTCTGGTCACTGCCCTGCCTGGCAGAGGTCCCCCAGGGCTGGGATCCACTGGGATGAGTCTCAACCCCTTGGGTCCAATCCTGGATGGGCCACTGTGGCCCTTTTATCAAGAACAGGAAGTTCCTCCAAGGGGTTGGTCATGTGGGGGTCACTGACCATCACAAACGCTAGAGTTCTCAAGCCCCCAATCCCCCACAGCTGCCCTCTCAGCAGCTCTCCAAGCCAAAGGCCAGGCTGGAGGGGCGGTCCTTCCAGCCATCTCTTGCCTGGTGATTAAGGGGGGCAGATTCACCTAAACCCAATTAGAACGCGAGTCTGCTCATTCACTGAAATAACAGTGAGCAAACAGATATGCCCGGTCCGAATCCTGCTTTTCCCTAAGACTCTGGCTGTGGGTTTCCCAGAAGGCAAGGGAGAGAAGACTTAAGAATAAAGGGGCACGGAGATTGGACTGTGGGGTAGGGGAGCACGCGCGGCAGCCACGGAGACTGGGGAAGGTGTAGGGCAGGCAGCAGGGAGAGCCACGTCTGTGGCTGGAGTGCAGCCAAGAGGGAACCACGTGCCGGTCGCGGGAGGCCTGGAAAGAAGTCACATCCGTGGGGCGAGAGAAGGAAGAAGGACGAGACTGCTGGGGCAGACTTGGGTAAACAGACGCTTGTCCTCCTGCTCATGAGTCAGAGGACCCGCGCTGGCTACTGGTGCCCCAGGTTTCTCAGGAGCCTAATGTGTGGTATCTGCTCTGGGACTGCCATCGCGTGCAGCTCATTCCAAGGAAGATCCCTACTTTCAAATTCAAACTTCCTGACAAAGTTCCTGGGTAGTTGCTTACAGAGAGGATGGCGGTTCCTAAAATATTTCTGTCCCTACTCAGAGCCGGCTTTTTGAGCAGGTTTTAAGACTGAGGGAGAGGCGCTGTGCAACAACCAAATACTGCTTCTCCCACCCATATGCTCAAGGACAATATCCTTGAAGGCCAAGATCTTGTTTCAATCGCCGGGGTCCATCCCAGGGGCAGACAGTGAGTGGCTCTCCAGAATTCCTTCTCCTGTTTAGTGTGACACTTCATTCTCACCTTAACCTCAGTGAGGCTGTAGTAAACTCTGCTAGGTGCTCCACCCTGAAAGCATCTGAAGATCTGGGGTGGGCTGCTTCCTTCCCCTGGCTAATGGGCCTACATTTATCCTTTGATTGACGGAGAATGCAATACAGAATTAAGCACACATCAAGGAGAGTGGAAGAGAGCAAGTATCTCCATTAACTGGGGTACATCATTTAACCCTCAAAGACCTCGAAGTACCAGTTTACAAAATGGGGACACTGCTCTGCAACAGGAAGATTTCGGGTGTTAATGATTTTGACAGTGGTTGCCAGTTTTCTGAGGCAAAGGTGTGAGTAATGACATCTGAGCAGAAACAGTGAGGAATGTCCTCTTTAAGGAAAGCAGCAGCTGTCCCTGTGGCCCAGTATGCTCCAGGAGGATGCCCCCATGCCATCAACAAGGAAGCTCTCGGTGTTGGCAGCTAGATCTGCCTTTCTTTATTTTTCTCCATGCCCCCATGCAGCTCCTGGGCCAGGAGGACATCCTGTCACTTGGGGGACAGATCTGGCCTGAAGAGTAGTCCCCAACACAGGAAGCTGATATCCTTCCCAGATAAAATTGTGGACCTAGGTTTCACACTCAGCAAATAGCAGTATCTTTTGGTTTCAACTTCATGGGAACCCAGTGAGGCATCTTTATGCCCCTATTTTATACATGGGGACACTGTAAGGTTATGGAACCACCTAGAACACCATCTTCCCAAGCCGAATCCAGTCGCAGGAGAAGACTCAAGCCCAGGCTTCTGTCTGGGCCCAGAGCCAGTGCTCTCAAGTGGAGTGAAACCCACGGTTTCCTTTCCTGAGAAAATGGAACAGCGAGCCCCATCTTCCCTAAATTCGGGAGGGGCAATGCTCAGAGCCTGCGGACCCTGACTTGGGGAAAGCTGCCGGCGAGAACGTGGGCGTCCATGGCTCCTCTGCCTTCCTTCTCGGGCTCTAGCACTACTAGCAAAGATACAAGTGGACACAACTGCTGGCCTTCTTGTCTCCCCCCGCTACCCCCGTCAGCTATTTGGGAGAGGCTGGGGCCGACTCACCCGCGCGCTGCCTCTGGGCCACACCTGCCGCGCTGGTGGCGTCCGGCGGGAGGCGGGCGAGAGCCTGCACCCAGCGCGGCAGCCGGCTGCGACAGGACTTGTGTGTAGGG
>NW_026000240.1:1770630-1781617 GCF_001458135.2 Marmota marmota marmota
CCTCGCTCCTCTGCCACTGCCAGCACCCCGAATCGCGGCTCCTGGGCGGAGCTCGGCGTGCCAGGCCGCGGCGGGTCGCCTCCCGCGTTCCTCTGGGTCCCCGCCCCGGACCGGAGGGACGTGTGGCCGGCGCGGTACGACGCTGCCCCCTGGCGAGAGAACGTTCCACTAACTTCCCGGGTGCCCCAGGGAGGAGAGTCCGCCAACCGCCTTTCCTTCCAAATCATGTTTTTGGACGCTTACAAGCAAAATCCTTCCACTTGTGCTTTCCTTCATGCTTCACAGCGACGCTCACATAAAAAAAAAAAAATGCAAACAAGACCAAGGAACTACTTTATTGAGCTATTATTTATATAAAATAAATACCATAAATTGTTAGTATTGTATACAGTCTCATAACTTTTGGCTGATGAAAACACCAGATTGGCCGGTGCCCCGGTTCGAGAAGCGCATTACCAGACCCAAAACAGTCCCCTGCTCCTTTGCAGTCAGTCCTTCATCCCTCTTTACCTGGGCTCCAGTCATCCACTCTGATTTTTATTCCTGGGTCTGCCCCTCTGACAATTCCATATAAATAGGACCAAACAGTATGTGCTCTTTTGTTTGTGATATCGGCCCCCCTTTCTTTTTACTTTAGCACAATGCTTTTGAGATTCACCCATGTGGTTGTGTGTGTGTTGTATTTTCCTCTGACTTGTTCTTGAAATCCCCATCTGGACACTGGTTATAAGCAGCCTTGTCTTGACAAGGCTCCAGGGAATTTGGTCTTGAGTGTCCATAGTGTGTTTTCCACCAGATACTTCTGTACACTCGGAGATGGCCTAATGCTTAAGAGTCTGACAGGTGACCCGTGTCTGACCTGTGTCCAGTTTATTCCAAGGTAGATGGCTCTATGAGAGTCCTGGCCAGAGAAAAAGGTTCTGGGGTGTTACTGCAGTAAGGCCAGACAGAGCAGGCAATGCAATACAGCCCATGGAATAACAAAAGTTGTATATTACTTATAAACCATGAGAGGAGAGGGGTGCTGATGAGGGAGTTAGGTAGCTCATGGGGGCCTTGTCTCAGCCAGCAGCTGGGAAGCAGAGAGGGATGGATCTGTGGGCAGGAGCCTTTATTGAGATCCAAGGTGTTAGTCCCCAGCAGGTGTTCCAAGAGGGCTTCTACTTGGTTTGTTCAGAGCCAGCAGGCTTAGGTTCTATGCTGGGACTTAGGAGCAGTCACTATAGCAGATCTATGCAGTCCATGGAGGGTGTGGGGTTCGTGGGATGAACCCTGTAGCTTGTATCTCTCTGTCTTGTCAGTAGGGGGTTACCAGGAAGTGGTTACAGCAGAGAGGACAAGATATCTGGATTGACTGTATTGAGGAACTGGGGGGAAAAAAACAGTTGTGCACTGTCAGAGGTGGCCAAGCCACGCTGGGGCAACATTAAGTTTCTCATAGTCACTGGAGTGGATGTCAGTAGATCCCTTCTTGTCATTGGTGAGTAGTTTGCCATTGTATGGGGACACCACAAGTTGTTTATCCATTCGAACACTGCGGACGCTGGGCTCTGAACCCCTCAAAGGTTCAGAGAAGGCATCCTCTCAAAACTCCAAAAAGGACCCTTGGATTCTTTCTAGTTGCAGGATATTGTGAATAAAATGGACTTACACATTCCATAAAAGCTTTTGTGTGGACTTATGTTTTCATTTCTCTTGGGTAAGTACCTAGAAGTGGATGGGCTCGCTGGTTGTGTGGTGAGTCTGTTTTTAATTTTATAGGAAGCTGTGAAATTGTTTTTCAAAGCAAGTCCACTATTTTATATCATCACCAGCAGTGCCTGAAAGTCCATGGCAGCCTGTGGTTTGACTTCGCATCTTAATGGAATCTTGCAAAGAACCAAATTTCTAGTTGTGACAGCATTCAATTTATTAAAACTTTTCCTTGCTGGCTCATACTTTTTGTCTTAAGAAATCTTTTTACCTTAATATTTTCTTCTAGAATTGAAGCACTTTTTGCTTTTTGTTCAAGTCTCTGATACATTTGAATTAACTTTTATGTATGGTTTGAGGTAAGGATCAAGACTCATTTTCCCCCATATGGATATTCATTTTCTTGAACCAAAGGTATTTGAAAAAACTACCTTTCCCCTTTGATTTATTTTCATACCATTACCAAAACCCCACTGTGTTTAGTCTAGAGGTAAGCAGGAAGGCCTCTAGACACCTAGGAAGGGGCACCAGTTAATCCAGGCCAAGAGCCAATGGCAGTTTTGTTTGTGGGTTGAATGGTCTGGGTGTGGAGGGGTTGGGGGAAATGTGGGCTAGAAGCAAGCAACTTGGATGGAGTGAGGCCCTACCCCACTCCGGAGTGTGTACTTATCCTGGGAGTGATGGGGGCTGCTGAAATGTTTTTGTCAGAATTATAGTTAGATTTGCAGTTTAGATAGTTTATGCTGGTTGCAAAGGAGGATTAGAGGAGGTCAGAATGGAGGCAGCCTGATCAGTGAGGAGGCTCTGTTTCTTTTGGGGAGGTACTGGGACTTGAACCCAGAGGTACTCTACCACTGAACTACATCCCCAACCCTTTTTATTTTTTTTATTTTGAGACAGAATTCTGCTAAGTCACCCAGGCTGGCCTCGAATTTGAGATCCTCCTGCCTCAACCTCCCAAGTAGCTGGGATTACAGGCATGTGTCTCCAAGTCTAGCTAAGGATGCCGTCTTTCCTTTCCTTTCTTTCTTTTTCTTTTTTTGCATGGGAGGATTGAACCCAATGGCACTTAACTATGGAGCCACATCCACAGCCCTTGTTTTTTTTTGTTGTTGTTGTTTGTTTTTGTTTTTGTTTTGAGACAGGATCTCACTAAATTGCTTAGGACCTTACTAAATTGCTGAGGCTGGCCTTGAAATTGCAATTCTGCCACAGCCTCCCAAGTCATTGAATTATAGGTATATGCTACCACGCCCTTCTCCAAAGAAGCTGTCTTGATAGTGTAATTGAGAGAAATGACAGGTAGAGAAATGTGTTTGTCCAGTTTGTTGCTAATAGCACAATACCACAGGCTAGGTAAATTATGAAGAAAAGAAGTTTCCTTTGGTTCACAGTCTGGTTTGAGGTTGATGGGCTGCATCTGATGATAGTTTTCTGCTGGCAGAATCTCCAGAAGGCACAGAGGATCTCGTGGTGAAAATCAGGGAGTACTTGTGCCCATATTCTCTAGTCTCTGTCCCTCTTCTTGTTCTTGATTTTTCTTCTTTTTTAAAAAATATTTTTTCAGTTGTAGATGGACATAATATCTTTATTTATTCATTTATTTTTATGTGGTGCTGAGGATCAAACCCAGTGCCTCACACATGTGATGCGAGTGCTCTACCACTCAGCTACAGCCCCAGCCCTGTTCTTGGTTTTTCTTTGTACTCCTTTTCCTGAGATTGGGTCCTATTATGTTTCCCTCTAACTCCTGACCTCAAATGACCATCGTGCCTCAGCCTCCCAAGTAGCAGC
Organism: Marmota marmota marmota; assembly: GCF_001458135.2. Lineage (NCBI taxonomy): Eukaryota > Metazoa > Chordata > Mammalia > Rodentia > Sciuridae > Marmota > Marmota marmota. The sequence continues at coordinate 1,774,117 of NW_026000240.1, forward strand.
GACTATAAATGGATGCACACCACTGCTTCTGCTTCTGCCCACTTCTTATAAAGCCACCAATATTTAATCATAGAGGTTCCACACTGCTCACTATATCTAACCCTAACCACTTCCTAAGACCCTACCTCTAAGCACCACAGTCAGATTAAACTTACACCCCCTAATGCCTTATCATGGGGATTAAACTTGAACATGAGTTTTCAAAGGGGATAAACCATATTCAAACCATAGCAGGAAATTTCCTCTGGTTATCTTTTTAAAACTTTGACTGTTGTACCTTGTTTACATATTTAAAACAAATTCTGGGAAATTCAGTAGGTAGAAGCCACAGGACTTGGTGACTTTTGGAGTTAGAGGGAAGGAGGGATGTTCTGTCTGGGTGCTTTTCAGCCACCTCTCATGCTGGCTGTGCTGGCTGTGATGTCCCTTACATCCCTGGAGCCTCATTTTTCTCATTTAAAATAGAGATAATAATAGTGCCTGCCTGTTACCTCAGGATAGCTGTATTGTATACCTGTACAGAACTATTACCATAAATGCAATAATAACATTTAATTATCTGTGCAAGTAGTGGGAGCTGTAGGAATCAGTTACTCTATTGTCACCACAGTCATCATGAATGAAATCAGCTGCTTTCCTGCTCTGACCACTGGGTGGCACCACAGATTGATTCTGTGGCTGCTCTACCTTCTTTTTATTTTTTGTAGATCAAAACCAGCAAGTTATTGGCAATTTCATATGATCATATGATTCTATCTAATGTTGAGAGTGTCTCCTGCCTTGAGATGTTTCTTTTCAGCTTTATCACAACTAAACACTGATCTATGCAATGGGTTCTTTGGCTGGGGCTCCTGACCAGCCATTAGAACTCTGTGCAGCTCAGAGGCCAGGCCTGTGTCCATGGTGAGGGTGGCCAAAGCCTTGGAATCCTCCCAGTAGTTAGTGGGACTTGCTGCCAGAGGTTTGGAGTCAAGGGCTCATCTGTGCAGAGAGGAAAGAGCTAGAAAGACCATCTCAGAACTAAAGAACAGAGCCGGGTTCATTGGCGAGTGCCTATAATCCCAGTGGCTGGGGAGGCTGAGGCAGGAGGATCTCTAGTTCAAAGCCAGCCTCAGCAATTTAGTGAGGCCCTTAGCAACTCAGTGAGACCCTATCTCTAAATAAAATACAAAAAAAGTTCTGGGATTTGGCTCAGTCATTAAGTGCCCTCCCCCATTTAATCCCTGGTACCAAAAAAAAAAAAAAAAAAGGAAAAAGAAGAAAAGAAAAGAAAAAAAGAATTGAAGGACAGAGGCTGGTGATCCCAAGGATCTGATTGCAGAAGTGTAGGCCTCCTATTGGACAGTGATAGAAATTTCTTTGCTGAGCCCAGGAAACTCTGAGGATACACCATGGTCAGGTGAGCGTGACCTTTTGTTCCTTGCTTCTTGTCCCCCTAGGCAGAGCTGATTTGAGGCCCCCAGCATTGTGAAAGAAGTTGAGAAACATCAAAAAGATCTCAGATCATTAACAGAATTGACTGGTGACCCTGGGAGTAGGAGTGACTGCTGGAAGGCTGGGTGAGGCCTCAGGCCCTGCAGCTCCCGGTCCAAGCAGGTCCTCAGGTAAAGAGCCCCTGTTTGATCTGAAGCTCAGCAAACCCCACATTAATTGTGTGTGTGTGGGGGGGTTCCTTTGGGTGCTTTGCCTGATCCTCTCCAGCAAAGGGCCTAGAATTTCTGTGTGTAACTTGGATGTATTAGGGGATGGGAGCGCTTCATGAGCAACACTTACATATTTGTGCACTTATTTAATGTTCTTTTCAGAGAGAAGGGCTCAGATACAGTGGTCATTGTTTAGAAAAACATAATTCACAGATTTTTTAAAAAAATTTTATTTGTTTTAATTAGTTATACATGAAAGTAGAATACATTTATGCACTTTGATATATCATACATAGATGGGATATAATTTCTCATTTTTCTAAGTGTACATGTTGTAGAATTATATTGGTCATGGAGTCACATAGATACATACAGTAATAATGTCTGTTTCATACTATCTTTCCTATCCCCACATCCCCTGCCCTCCCCTCCCATCACTTCCCTCTACCTAATCTAAAGTAACAGTATTCTTCCCTAGTGCCCCCGTCCACTCCCCCCACCTCCCCGCCTTATGGTGAATTAGCATCCACATATTAGAGAAAACATTCGGCCTTTGGTTTTGTGGGATTGGCTTATTTTGCTTAGCACGATATTCACACAGAGATTTTTTTTTTTAAAGTTACCTGCCAGAAATATAAGTATATATTGGGAAACTGATATAACTTATCATATTAATATATCAAAAGAGAAAAATGATATGGCTATCTCTGCAGATATATATTTTTATATCTCTACAGATTGTCCCCCCCACCCTCAGTCATATCACATTTTGAGAAAGTTCACGTACCCAAGTGGGGCACGGTGGTGCACACCTATAATCCTAGCTACTAGGGAGGCTGAGGCAGGAGGATTCCAAGTTTAAGCCCAGCCCGGGCAATTTGGAGAGATCCTATCTCAAAACAAAAAGTACAAACTTATGCGGGTGAAGTTTAGTGGTAGATCACTTGCCTAGCAGGGGTTCAGTCCTCAGTACCACAAAAAAGTCCACTTACTCTAAGTTAATGTATGAATTTAACAAGAGTTCAATAGAAATAACAGGATGTTTTGGCAACCAAACAAATAAGAATATTCAGGACAAATGAGAAGGGAACAGGTTTACCAAAGATCTAATACAGCTATAATAAATAAACCAGAGTGGTACTAGAATAGGAATAGACAACTCGATAGAATATAATAGAAAATACAGAAATAGATTCAAATACAAAGGAACTTAGTATATGATAAAGTTGAAATTTCAAATCAGTGGAGAAAACCCAATAAATCAATTATAAAACTGTTACATAAGCTGTCTGAATAAAACAGGATGGTCATCAATACCTCATACTTTACAGCAAAATAATTCCCATGTGGACCAAATATGCCAATGTTAAAAAGTGAAACCACAAAATACAAATGAAGCAATGAAAGAATTAAAAAAATTAGTTTTGGAGCTAGAAAGGCATGGCTAATTCTAGCACAGTACCCAGATTCCTTAAAATTAAAGGAGGAAATTAACTAGGTAAACAAATTGACTATGGCAAAAGATACCATATCAAAGACAAAGATAAAAACATTAGGAAAGAAAGACTGCATCCACAGATTCATACAAAAAGCTCACTGTGATACCATTTCACCACTGGTCTATAAAAATTATAGTCTGATAATTAGTTACCAGGGAGATGGGTACTTTTTTTTTAATAGTGGTAACTGGGAATTAAACCCAGGCGCTCACACACACTGGGCATAGCACTCTACCACTGAGCTACATACCCAGCCCTTAAGCTGGGGTTAAGAATAGTTTCTTTCTTTTTTTCTTTTTGTGATGGATGCTTTCTTACATTGCATGGTAAACTGGTAAAGCAATTTGCTATTGTCTATGCAAATGCTGTTATTATTTTAAAAGACAATGTTTATTTTCTTTATATACATTATTTCCATTTCTTACTCAGCATTCCCTCCTTTATCTTGTGTCTTGCAATGCTCTTCTGTGCTCACTGTTTCCTTCCTTTAGTGCAGGTTTCTTGATGGTAAACTCCCGTTTCTCATCCCCCTCAATCCTGAAAGACTGTCTCACAGGTTCATAATTCCAGGCAGACAGCTATTTCCCATCAGCACTGACAAGATCATACTTTCATCTCCTGTTCCTGCTGCTAAGCAGCCTGTGTCTAATTATCTGTCTCGTGTAAATGACCTGTCCTTTCTCTCTGGCTGGCTTTAAGATCTTATCTTTGTCTTTTGTTTCTCAATTTTACTGAGATGTTGCCTGCATCTTGTGGATTTATCATGAATTTCTTATTATATATCCTGCTTGATATACATGATTGTTATGAAACCTCTAATATCATGTTTTTCACTAGTTTAAATTTTTTCATAGCCGTTATCTCTTTAAATATTTTATTTTCTATTCTCTCTATTCTGCATTTTGAGGATCTAATTATACACACACACACACACACACACACACACCTTAATTATTGCCTCCTTTGTGTTTTCCTTCTATTCAGTTCTCAGTGTTTTGCCATTGATAGTCTGTTAACTACTAATTCCTCAATTCTCTCTTCATCTGTGCCTAATTGGTATTTTATTGAAAGATTTTTTTTCATTTCAAAAGCTTTTCTTTGTCTCTGCAGTCCTGATAATCTCTCATTGCCTGATAATCTCTCTTCTACTTATATGAATCATTAATATATGTATTTTAAAGGTTTTTTTAGTGGGAGGAGGGTGTACGGAGGATTGAACCCAAGGGATCAATAAGCCACACCCTCAGTCCTTTTTATTTTTTGTTTTGAGATAGGGTCTCACCAAGTTGTCTAGGCTGATTTTAACTTGTGATCCTCCTGCCTCAGCCTCCTGAGTAGCTGGAATTACAGCTCTATGCCATCACACCTGGCCAGCTTTATCTTGGTATGTATATAGGTGTGGTGCTGGGGACAGAACCCAAAGCCTGGTGCATGCTAAGCACACACTCTACTACTGAGTGACATCCCTGCCCCTTAAGTTTTTTGTTATTTGTTTGTTTGTTTGTTTTTGGTACCAGGGATTGAACTCAGGGGCACTCAACCACTGAGCCACATCCCCAGCCCTGTTTTATATTTTATTTAGAGACAGGGTCTCACTGAGTTATTAAGCACCTTGCCGTTGCTGAGGCTAGCTTTAAACTCCCAATCCTCCTGTCTCAACCTCCCCAGCCACTGGGATTATAAGCATGTGCCACTGCACCCAGCTCCCTTAAGTTTTTATTTTGAAATAGTTGTAGGTTTGCAGAAAAATTGTAAAGGTGATACAGGTAGCACAGCTCTGTCATGATAAAGCCTATTAACTGTGGGCTGTTTATCAAAACTAAGAAATTAACATTGGCATATCACTATCAACCAGTGTTCTGATTCAGATTTTACCAGTTTTCCCACTAATGTCCACTCGTACCAAGTTCTCTCCAGGATACCATGATGTACTCAGTCATCATGACTCCTTAGATTTCTGCAATTGGTGGTGGTATCTCAGTTTTTCCTTATTTTTCATGACCTTGGTTTTTGAAGAATACTTGACCAAATGTTTCACAGAATATCTCTCAGTTTGCATTTCTCTAAGGTCTTCTCATGGTTTCTCTCAGGCTATAGATTTGGAGGACAAACACCACAGAGGTAAAGTGCCCTCCCCAGGACATTGTATCAGGAAGTACATGATGTCAACACAATTTATTATTGATTAATTAATCTTCTTCATTTGGTATAGGCAATGTCTGTCAGGATTTTCCACTAAAGTTATTATTTTCCCCCTTTCAGATTCTATTTGTTATTATTAATGCAACCTATACTCAAGAGGCAAGTAATTAAGATCCCCATTCTGGAGGGAGAAGTATCAAAGAATTTGTGAACGTATGTTAAAACCAGTACTGTAATTAATATAATATTTTAGAAAACATACTTTGAGTCTATCCAAACATCCTGACTCTCCTTAGAGCTTTGCTCACTCATTTTAGCACTTATCTGTGGATCTCACCTAAGGGAATTATTACTATAATTATTTTGTTGGTTTCTTCTTCATGTTTTTACTCCAAATTATTCTGTGAGGTAGATTTGTCTCTTTATTTCCATTTATTGATTCAATTATCCAGGGGCACTTTACCATTGAGCCTCATCCCCAGCTGCTTTTTTATATTTATTTAGTGACAGGGTCTTGCTAAGTTGCTTAGAGCCTCACTAAGTTGCTAAGGCTGGCTTTGAACTCGAGATCCTCTTGTCTCTGATGGGATTACAGGCATGTGCCTCGGTGCCTGGCCATTTTCCATGATTTTTAAAAAAATCTTTCAAACCAGCAGAAGAAAGTTAAGCCTTTTAATCAAATCCAAGAAAGAAAAAAAATTAACAAAACATATGGTAAGTATAATATATGATAAAAATAAGTTTTAGTGTGACAGCATTAAAAATAATTATAAATAAAATGTCATTCACTATAATATACAAAAAGTCAGTAAATATCTAGACAGAAACTCTTAGTCTTAATACTTAGACTATAGGGAGCACACCTAAAATGACAGGAAAAGATTGAAAAGATAGAATAAAAAGATATATCAGGCAAATATAAACCAAAGGAAGTCAGAGTAGCAATTTTAATAGCTAATAATAGCTGGGCACAGTGGCATATTCTTGTATTCCCAGCTACTCTGGAGGCTGAGGCAGGAGGGTTGCTGGAGCCCAGGAATTTGAGGCCGGTCTGGGCAACATGGAAGACTCCATCTCAAAGGAAAAATAAAAAACCCTAATAAAATATAATTTAAGGTAAAACCCAACGTATTGACAAAGAAGGACATAAGATATGGTAAAATGGTCACAAACATGTAGGTACCCAACAGTAGTCTTAAAATATGTAAAACAACAACTTCAGCCATAAAAGGAATGAAATCTATCATTTGCAACAGTGAGGATGGAATTGGGGGAAATTATGTTTAAGTGACATAAGCCAGGCACAGAAAAAAAGCATGCTGTATGTTTTCACATCTGTGCCAGCTAAAAAAATATATCACAAAGAAGAAGAGAATAGAACAGCAGTCCTCAGCCTCAGAAGTGTGTGGGTGGAGGGCTGAAGAGAGGAGGGTTGACAGGTAAGAGGTGCAGCTGTCCAGGAGGAATAACTTCTTAATGTTCTGGAGCACCGTGGAATAGCTATGGCTGCCAACAATTAACTGAATATTTCAAAATAATAGAGAAGATTTTGGGTGTTACCCATACAAAGAAATGGTAAATGGTCAGGAATGGTATGGCACATACCTCTAATCCCGCATCTCAGGAAACTGAGGCAGGAAGATCACAAGTTTGAGCCAACCTCATCTATTTTAGTGAGACTCTGTCTCAAAATAACTTGGGGTGTAGCTCAGTGATAAAGCACTTGGGATAAATTCCCATACCCAAAAAAAGAAATGATGAAGATAAATGTCTAATCAGATATGCTAGTTAGATAAATGTCTCATCAGATATGCTAGTTACCATGATCTGATGAGTACACATGGTATACATGCATTGAAATGTCACATTGTACACATAAATATGTACAATCACTATCTACCAATTAAAAATAAAAATATATTACAGGGCTGGGGATGTGGCTCAAGCGGTAGTGTGCTCGCCTGGCATGCACGCGGCTCTGGGTCCGATCCTCAGCACCACATACAAATAAAGATGTTGTACGGGGTAAAAATGGGAATTCATAACCCACTTGAATCAAATGTATGAAATATGATATGTCAAGAGCTTTGTAATGTTTTGAATAACTAATAAAAAAGAAAATAAAAATAAAGATGTTGTGTCCACCAAAAACTAAAAAATAAATATTAAAAAATTCTCTCTCTCTCTCTCTTTCTCTCTTTAAAATATATATATATA
>NW_026000240.1:1782515-1789759 GCF_001458135.2 Marmota marmota marmota
GTTATATACATATACATATATATATATATATATATATATATATATATATATATATATATTACAGAAAATTAGCATTTGAAACCAACCACTTAGCATACAGGAACACATTATCATTTTTAACATTTACTTTGTTCTTTTATGTATTTCATTTTTTCCTATAGTGAACATGTCCTTTGTAATTGAGAAGTTTTTTTCATTGTTAATTCATAAAATAAAACCTCATAATCTTAAAATATATGTAAAATCTTAAAGTGTGGCTCAGTGGTAGAGCACTTGTCTAGCTAGCATGGTGATCCTTGAAAATCTGGGTTCAATCCCAATCACTGCAAAAATAATAATAAAAGGAAAGACAAAAGAAAAACAAATATATAATATATATGAACATATATGAAATACAAATATATATATATATATGAAAGATATATACAGCAAGCTTCTTTCTGTGCCTGGCTTATGTATTTCACTTAACATAATTTTCCCCAATTCCATCCTCAATGTTGCAAATGATAGATTTCATTCCTTTTATGGATGAAATTGTTATTTTACATATTTTAAGACTATTGTGTATACACACACACACACACTATATACACACACACACACACCCCTGATAGAGCTACAGGAAGAAACAACTCGATAATTTTAGTTAAAATAGAAAACAAGAAAGAAAGAAAAAGAAAAGGTATAGATGATCTGATAAATTTAGTTAGTGATTTTTGAGGGTGTATCAAGTGTATCAAGAGATGGCAGCACCTGATTGTACAACTCTCAGATGTGAAAATCAGGATGAAATCATCTATGAATTAGAAATACATGCAATTATGAATTGATTTTTAAAACGTAAATGGTCAGGGCTGGGGTTATGGCTTAGTGGTAGAGCCGTTGCCTAGCTCGTGTGAGGCACTGGGTTCGATCCTCAGCACCACATAATAAGTAAAAAATAAAATTGTTATGTCCATCTACAACTAAAAATAATTTTAAGAAACATAGTATTAGATAAAAAATAAAATGAGAAAGAGAATGCAATTTATTTGCACAGGATCATGTATATCAGTTGAAGACACATTCACATGAAAACACACAAGTTTCACAGGTATGCAAGGGTGACACTAAACAATAGAATGGATGCCTGGGGAGGCGGAGAGGACAGGAAGTGGGCCCAGGGGTGAAGGAAGGGCCTTGTAGGGTGCTGCTCTGATAAACTCTGAACTGCAACAGATAATACGCTTGGCCTGTACACCCGCCTTGCGGTTTCAATCATGATTATAATCTTTCCTATCAGCAGAAAGGTTGTCCCTGTGACGGTCGGTGTCATGTGGCCAGCACACAGCAAAATCTCTGTGGAAACTGCAAGCACATGGGCCCCAGGCAGCTCTGGATGCAGGTACTGCACATTCTTGCTCCAGGAACAAGGTCTGTGTCCTCCCAGCCCAGGGAAAGCCCCCTCAAAACCAGAACTTCTGTCTTAGGGAGCCCCAAGCCACTGAGCTGGAGTCACGAAGATTCAGACCCAGTTCAGCTTGGGTTCCTGGATTTCTCAGAATGTAGACTTGAAATCCCCGATATCGAACTTCCCCAGGTGGTTCCAAGGCTGGGCACGATCTCTCTTTTTGGCTCCTTTTCCTTCCCACTTCCCACTCACACAAACATGTCTCCACTGGGAGCAAGTCCAGGCCTGATGGGACACACAAAATCTCAAAGAGAAAATAGTCCCAAATGACAACCTTCAGGGCATTGAGATGAGGAGACTTAAAAATGTAGACACTACACAAAGAAGATCTACATATAGTTGGCGCCACATGAAAAGATGTCCAACATCATTAATCATTAGGGATAGATATATCAAAATCACAATGAGAAATGCCCTCCTGTCTATTAGGAAGGCTACTACAAAAAGGGAAATCACAAAGGCTGGGGGTGCAGCTCAGAGACAGAGCATTCGCCCAGCATGTTCAAGGCCCTGGGTCCCATCGCCAGCACTGCAAAAACAGAAACAGAAAACAAATATTGATTAGAATGTGGAGAAATCAAAACCCTTGTGTAGTTGGTGGGAATGTAAAATGCTGTAACTGTTGTGTAAAACGGTGTGGTGATTCCTCAAAAAATTAAATATAGACTTACCATAGAATCCAGCAATTCTATTTCTGGGTATATACACAAAGACTTCAAAGGAGGGATTTGAACAGATCTCTATCCGTACACTTGTGTACACAGCAGCATTTAAGAGGTGGAAGCAGGGCTGGGGATATGGCTTAGTGGTAGAGTCCTTGCCTAGCATGTGTGAGACACTGGATTTGATTCTTAGCACTGCATATAAATAGATAAATAAAATAAAGGTCCAACTAAAAAAATATTTTTAAAAAAGAGGTAGAAGCAACTCAAGTGTACAAGATGAAAGGATAGAGAAGGCATGGTCTATCCATGCAAAGGAATATTATTCAGCCTTAAAAAGGAAGGAGATTCTGATGCATGCTACAACATGAGTAAACCTTGGGGACATCATGTTAAGTGAAATAGGTCGGTCATGAAAAGATGAATACTATATGATCATCATGTGATGTACCTAGAGTTATTATTATAGAGGCAGAAAGTGGAATGGTGTTGTCCAGGGCTAAGGGGAGGGGAAAGCAGTGGGTCAGAGTTTCAAATGGGGATGAGAAAGTTCTGGAGATGGATAGTGGTTATGATTGTACAACAATATCAATGTACTTAATGCCACAGAACTGTACCCTTAAAAAGGCTGAAATAGTCAGTTTTAGGGTGGGTTGTAGCTCAGTGGTAGAGCACTTGCCTAGCATGTGTGAGACACTAGGTTCAATTCTCAGCACCACATAAAAATAAATAAATAAATAAATTTAAAAAATGAAGATCCTTTGACAACTAAATTTTTTAAATTAAAAAAATAGTAAATTTTATACCACAATTAAAAAAAAACTAAGGCTGCTTAAGGGGAGACTGCAAAGCAGACATATGTCATTCATTGCACCCTCTAACCAACACCTTGATGAGATCTCAGAAGAAATGGAGTTTGGCGTGGAAAGAGGGAGGCTGATTTTTAAAAAGTTCCTCAGGCCGGGGCTGTGACTCAGTGATGCAGCACTTGCCTAGCATGTGGGAGGCCTTGGGTACCCTCCCCAGCACTGGGGGTGGTGGTGGTGGAAATGTTCTTCATCCTCTGATGGAAATGGAGGTGGCACAAAAGAGTGAGGGCTTCCAAACTTTTGAGTCCTGAAGCCTCTGTGGGTGAGGATGTTTCCTGTCATCTTCTGCACAGGATCCAGCTCCTCTGTCCTGTACGAAAAGACATCTGGACATGAGGGTGTACATGCTCACACATGTACTCAGGACCATTGCACACACATGGGTTCCTGCCCACACACTCGCACAGGGCTGGTGTCTTTGATGAAAGAAATAACTAAACAAGCCATTAGCAGGTCCTTAGCTGCAGCAGGTGGCCCTTTTCAGTCCTGCAGGTCACTCCTCCTCAGCCAGACCCATGCTGTGCTGTAGGGCCAGAGACCCCTCAGCCAGGAGGGCTGAAGGCAGTCAGCACCACTCTGGATCCTGGAACCCTGGCAAGAGGGGAAAGGGACCTCCCTCCCTACCAAGGCTCAGCCAGGCAGCGGTGCAGGCTGAAGAGCAGTGCTGGGGAATTCTGTTCTCTCAAAGATAAGCTTAGTGCCCAGCCTGTCTCTAACATCTGCATGGCCAGCACTTCTGCTATCAGTGACCAACCTCACCCCTACAAGTGCTGCTCAGGCCTCCTGCTCAGGGGGCCTCCTGACTAGTGGCCCTGAGATGAAAATGGAGATCAGCAGCAGAGGAGATAAAGGCAACTGTACCTGGACTTTGGTCAGGCTGTCCTGGAGATGGCAGGCAGGTGGCCCAGCTAGACCTGTGGTGAATGTTGACTTCCCAGCATGGCCTGGTGCAGATTTTCCATCACCATGCTCTGGGATTGACTGTGCCAGCTTCCAAACCCCTGTAAGTCCCTCCATCTTGGAGCCTCGATTCCGAATCCTGGAGGACAGGTAATACTGATCACGTTCCAGAGATGTTGATAGCTGGAGTACAAAAAGCAATCTCCTTGGGAGGTGCCACGTGCCTTTCCTTCCTTTCCAGTCTACGATGACTGAACTGGGTTCTGGGAGGCAACACTCCTAGGGCCACATGCTGGAGCTAGAGCTGGAGCACTTGGGGTCAGAAAGGAAGGCCGTGAGGGAGTGGGAGTGGGGCCTGAGCACGCCCCGGGGCACTGAGCCCCATGCACACAGCCTGGCATTGGGAAAGCTGACTCTCCTCCCTCCCAGCTGTGCCACAGCTGGCACCAGGGAGAACTCAAGCTGGTCCATCTGCAGATCAGAACTGTCTGTCCCTGCCCTGTTCCCTGTTTGCAGAGGGAAGGCAAGTGGAGGGTCAGAGCTCACCTGGGGCTGGGATAGGGCTCCAGTTTCTCAGCCAAACACCATCTATTTGATAGTTTAGTACTGGCAGGGGTAGGAACCAAGGGGATGCCACAGAGACTCGGGGCATTCTGTACCCAGCCCTGATCCATTTTAAAATAGTAAACTGTTATGGGTTGACTGGTGTCCCCCTAAGAATCATATTTTGAAGGTCTAACACCCACTACCTAAGAACATGACCTTAGAAATAGGGTTATTGCAGATGTAATTAGTTGAGCCGAGGTCCTTTAGGGTGGGCCCAAATCCAACATGACTGGTGTCCTTAGAAAAAGGAGAAATGTTGACACATGTACACACACCCATGAAGTAGCCATGTATAAAATAAAGGCAGAGACTGAGGTGATGGCTCTGCAAGTCAAGGAATTAGCCCTGTTAATGCATGGGCTTTAGTCAGCTGGATTTTTATGTAAATTTAAAAAATTTATATATGACAGCAGAATGCATTACAATTCTTATTACACATATAGAACACAATTGTTCATATCTCTGGTTATATACATAGTATATTCACACCAATTCATGTCTTCATACATGTACTTTGGATAGTTAATGATCATCACATTCCACCATCATTAATTACCCCAGGTCCCCTCCCTTCCCCCTCCAACTCCTCTGCCCTATCTAGAGTTCTTCTATTCCTCCCATGCTCCCTATCCCTATCCCACTATGAATCAGCCTCCTTATATCAAAGAAAACATCCAGCACTTGGTTTTTGGGGATTGGCTAATTTCACTTAGCATTATCTTCTCTAATTCCATCCATTTACCTACAGATGTCATGATTTTATTCTCTTTTATTGCTGAATAATATTCCATTGTGTATATATGCCACATATTTTTTTTATCCATTCATCTATTGAAGGTTATCTAGATTGGTTCCACAGTTTAGCTATTGTGAATTGTTCTGCTATAAACAAACATTGATGGGGCTGTGTCCATGTAGTATGCTGTTTTTAAGTCCTTTGGGTATAGACCGAGGAGAAGGACAGCTGGGTCAAATGGTGGTCCATTCCCAATTTTCCAAGAAATCTCCATACTGATTTCTATATTGGCTGCACCAATTTGCAGTCCCACCAGCAGTGTATGTGTGTACTTTTTTCCCCACATCCTCGCCAACACTTATTGTTGTTTGTATGCATAACAGCTGCCATTCCATCAGCTGGATTTTTGCGACCTCACTGTTGGCTGGCCATGGAATCTCTGGCAGAGAGATTACATAGGAGTTGCTGTGGTGCACCATTCAGAGCCCCTGCAGGGGGCTGCCCCTCCAGGACTGAGGCCCTCATTCTCCCAGATGCTGGGTGTGTTGGTAGTGATGGGGCCCAGCTGTGTTTCTCTCCGAGACTTGCACTCAACTGAAGAGAGCCACCTTGCCTAATCACAGGCTACCCCTAGACCATTGCAAATGGAGGCTTGATGTAGGGATATAAAGGCCGGGTCCTGGTGCCTTGAGGCAGGATAACTCTGTTGCATCGAGTTTTGCTCCTGTCCCAAGATCTGTCTCAGTGCGTTTTCTGTGCAAACGAACCTATGACAGTTGGTACCAGGAAAGATCCTGGGAACAGAAAGTAAAGTGGGATTTTGGCATTGGGTCACTTTTTGGCCAACTGGCAATGAGGACCTCAGGCACACAGCTGTGGCACAACTGTTAAAAGTTTTCCAGGTGGTGAATTGGGCTGGGAACCTGGTAGAAGGGAAGGCACTAGAGTGTGCTGGTCCCTGTACCCTGTGTCCTTATGTTAGAGTGGGGAACCAGAGTCTGGGTTCAGTTTTAGAGCCATGTTGGTGAAGTCCCCATCTACAGAGAGTCCTGTCCCCTGTGGCCTTGGTTTCCTACAAGATGAGGGAGTGGGATGCATTGATTGGAAAAGCCAATTCCCTGAGGTTCCTCCTGGCTCCAGCATCCTGCAGGAGACTATGAACCAGGGAGAAGGGGGTGGGGGTGGGGGTGGAAGCACCATGCATCCAAGAATGCGAATAAGCTGAGTGTGAAGGGTGGGGGTGGAGGGGCCTGGAGGAGACATTCTGTGTCCGCATCTTGCCTGAGCAGTCTGTTTGATCCTGTGCCCAGTTCCTCTGGCTCCTCTCAACAGATGACTGGGCACCTGTAGCTGATTTAACTGAGCGTGGATTTCAGTCCACTGATATGAGGATGGCCTCAGCCTCCTAGACTTCTCTTTCTTTGTTCCCTGTCTTCCCAGAGCCTGGCAGAAGTCATGAGCTCAGGACCACAGACATCGCAGATGTTGGAGACCGGCTTCTTTTTTTTTTTTTTTTTCAATTATTCATCATTATTTATTTTTGTTAATAGGAAACATAATCCTAGGGTTCAAAGTTCAAAACATGGAAAACAGGACATGATATACAGTCAGAAGTCTTCTTTCCTGCCCCCAGAGGCCCACTTCCCCATCTAGAGGGTAAAACGCTACCCCTGAATCTTTCCTAGCTGTGTCACACCTACCTATGTACACACGTGTGTGCTTCCTGCTCAGCTCACAGTCTTCAAATAGGAGTTGTCCACACACAGCCCCAGCTTGCTGGCTTCAGTGACCCATTTCCCCTGTCCTGGAGATTGTTCCCCTAACCTGGTGTAATGGTGAAAACCCTGGGCCCTGGAACTGGCTGCTTGGGTCCAGATCCTGTCTGGGGATCCCTTTTCCATTCACCAGCTGTGGGACCTTAGCAAGATCATCTCTCCTCTTTTTGCTTGATTTCTCACCTATACTTGGGTAATAGTAATTCACATCATCTACACACACACACGACACACACACACACACAC
>NW_026000240.1:1790279-1898946 GCF_001458135.2 Marmota marmota marmota
TCTTAGTTACTCTCCTTATATCAAAGAAGACATTTGGCATTTGTTTTTTAGGGATTGGCTAGCTTCACTTAGCATAATCTGCTCTAATGCCATCCATTTCCCTGTAAATTCTATGATTTTGTCATTTTTTAATGCAGAGTAATACTCCATTGTGTATAAATGCCACATTTTTTTTATCCATTCATCTATTGAAGGGCATCTAGGTTGGTTCCACAGTCTTGCTATTGTGAATTGTGCTGCTATGAACATCGATGTAGCAGTGGGAGACCGGCTTCTTGAAGGTCACACAGCTGGCAGCAGAGACACATCCACAGCTGGGATCCAGTAGTTCCAAGCTTGGGCTTCTCCCACAACCTGCTGGGCCTCCTCATTGAGGGAACACGGAATTGCTCAGCCAAAGTTGAGAGGAGATAATGGGGACCATGATTGGGACAGTGGAAGATTTTATTTTTGTTTGCTTGTTTATTTACCTATTCCAAAATGAAAATGATTAACTATTTTATGGGTATGAATGTATTTTTGCAGTACTGGGGATTGAACCCAGGTACCCTCTACCAATGAGCGACACCCCCAAACCTTTTTATTTCTTTTGAGACAGAGTCTCACTGAGTTGCTGTGTTTGACCTTGAACTTGTGATCTTCCTGTCTCTCAGCCTCCTGAGTTGCTGGGATTATAGGCATGTGCCACTGCGCCTGGCAATTAACTATGAAGATTTTTTAAAAAATTCAAAATATACAGTTTAAAGAAACTAAAAATAAAGTTTAAAGAAAGTAGAAACTGCCCTTAAATTCCACCAACTGGAGAGAGCTACTGTTAACAGTTTTGTGAACAGATTTCCAGATGGCTCTGTGAGTGTGTGTGTGTGTGTGTGAGAGAGAGAGAGAGAGGGAAAGGGAAAGAGAGAGAGAGAGATTTTATGGTAATGGGACCATATACTGTTTCATAACCTGCTCTTTTTATTCAACAATCCGTCAAAGGAATCTTTCTACCTCAGTAAATATAACTCTACCCTCCATTTAATGGTTTCAAACTATCCATTGCAAATGAAAGTATAAACCGTCTTTCATTTGTCCAGCCTGATGGTGGGGGCATATAGAATGTTTCCAGTATTTTATTGTTCTCAAAACTTCGGGGTGAACATCCTCACACCTCTATCTTGGCCATTTGTCCAACCTCTGTTGTAGGTCCAATTTTGGTTCATTTTTCTTAAAAAAAAAAATTTCCCGTAGCAAAAGAGGTCACTGTGTTGCCCCATTTAATTGCAGAACCTTGATTCCCAGGACACTTGAGGCTTCTCTCCAGGGGTTGGTGGCCTTCCTTCCCAGTGGTGCCACACATGTCCAGGGGGCAGCTTTTTCCCTGGGGCAGTCTGGATAAGGGGCCGGGAGGAGACCTCACCCCATGCTGTAAAATTTCCAAGTTCAAATCCAAAGATGTGACTAGTTGTCCCCATGGATTCATCTGCTCCGCTTCCTGCTGGAGTCTAGTGGGTCTTGCTAATGGCCTGCCACTCTGCAAGGGACTTGACTTTCCTTATAGGGTGTCACTGGGCCAGGCAGAAGACTGAAGAAATGAGCCAGAGGTACGTGGGCCTGAGAGAATCCCAGCCGGTGTGGGACCTGGGCTTGGTGCTGGGTTGATCCACTCACTAGTTATTTTATTGAGGTCAAGGAAGGCAAGGTCACAATTGCTGGAGAGGAATGCACAGTCAGATAATCATAAGTGCGACAATCTACTCACTTTGGAAGTGGGGAAGGGGAGGGGAACACCGATGGTCCTAGAGGTTGTCATTCTCTTCGTTGGACTTTAGTCTATACCTTAGCCAGGCAAGGCTTGTTTAATTAATTTATTTATCTTGTACTGGGGATTGAACCCAGAGGCACTTACCACTGAGCTACATCCCCAGTCCTTTTTATTTTTTATTTTAGATAGAGCCTTGCTAAGATACTGAGGCTGGATTTGAACTTGTATTCCTCCTACCTTAGTCTCCCGGGTCATTGAGGTTACAGGTGAATGCCACCATGCCTTGACCTTGTTTAAATTTTTTTAAAGACAGACTTGTCTATTTAAAGAGCAGTTACAGATGCACAGCAAAATGAAGCAGCTTTCCCACCTGGCTTCTGTTTTCACACATGCAACAGCCTCCCCCATTACCAACACCCCTACCAGAGTAGTGTGCCTTTGTTACAACTGATGACTCTACACTGACACATTGTTGTCACCCAAAGCCCATAGTTTATATTAGGGTTCACTCTTGATATTAAAAATTCTGTGAGTTTGGACAAATGACGTGTCCACCACTATAGTGTCACACAGAGTAGTTTCACTGAAAGGCTTATTTTCAAAAAACAAAGGGAGAGTACCTTTCACCTTTATAATTACAATCCTCTCTTGTCCCAACACATACACATACAACTTTTTGCTAAGGAAAGAGATGTGGTGAACCTATTTTACTATATCCAAAGGCAAGGTTTCCTCTGCCCTTGAGGCATGTCACAAGTCAGAGGTTGCTTTGCTAGGGTACAGTGTTTCCATCCAGGGGTGGGCTTGGGGCTTTGGAGGAGGCCTTCCAGAGAGACAGGAAGGGAAGGAGCAAACAAAATCCTGGGGTCTGACAGGCCAATCGACCCTGTTTTACTGAGATTCCCAAGTTGTCTCTGCAGAGGTTGAATGTATACTCCTGAGCTGGTGCATACCAGCATGATCATGAAAACCTCTGTCACCCTCACCAGTCACTGTCACTTTGGGACAATGTCTGTCCAAAGATGGCCTTCACAAAGTGCTTTTTGGTTTCTTCTTCTCAATGAAACTGTGGGACCTCACACTTGCTACTCCTCAGAGAGCTCACAGAACCAGCAGGTGCTTTGGGAACCTATCCAGGACAGGCTGAGACTGGGCCAGAGTAGAGGAAGGTGGGCTTTGGGGCCTCTTCCTCCATTTCCCATTCTTTAATTCTTTGCTCACAGTACCCAGATTTCCTCCTCCTTCTCCAAACTCAAGCCGTGTACTTTCCCCAGAACCAGGCCTAAATTGGTTCATGTATCACAGAGGTTGACCCATGACCAAATCCCAAGGGTCTCAGGCTTTTGCTGCAGCTTCAACAGCCAGTCCCACCTGACTCACAAGGTATGGGGTGGGGGACATGTCTGCAGAGCTTTCCCACGGCTTCTACTGGGGACAAGTAAGAACCCCAGGGTCAAGGTCAAGGAGATACTTAGAAACAATTCCTCTTTGGGATTTTAAAAGTATTATAATAACTGAACTAAATTAGTATAGAAAGCTCAAATTCTGTACTCCTTTCATCTAGACACTGATAATGTGTGACATCCAATCCCAGGATGTCACACATTCCCAAGGTGACTTCCTGACCCATCCCTAAAATCCCCCCATCCCCTGTCCTGGAACTCCCAGCTGGGACCAACTCTGAATATGGCCACACAGGGCATATGGAGGCCCTGGAGGCCTTTAGGTTCATTCCCACATATGGGGAAACATGTCCCTGAGGTGGCAGTGACTTCCCCAGAGTCCCACACAAGTCACAAGGCCAGGCCAAGAATTCAGGAGCCCTCTGGGCCTATCTCACAGTCTCCACCATTACCACTTGTATTGGGTCAGGATGTTTTCAGAGGAAACAAGAGGAAACTGCAAATGGCAGCTAGGGAATCGGGGTTAGATCACTGGAGGCCTGTGTACTGCCACTTGACACTAGTGCTCAGCTCTCCCCGCCAAGTTGTCCTTTTCCTTTGCTTGTTGCCTCATATAGCAAGGTAATTGCTGCATTTATCAGCTATCACGTCTGCTCTCCAGGAAGGAAGAAAAGAAGGGCTCAGGGGTGAAGGGCTATGCTCGCCCAGTTTGTTCCTCCTGAACAGACTTCTTGAAACCCACACCACGCACGTGTCCCCCAAAGCACATAGTTTCCTTCAGCCAGAACTCAACTGTCTGGTCCCATAAATGAATGTTTTTAGGTGGGCACATTGCCCTCCTGAACAGAGTTAGGGTCTGTTAGGAGGAAGAAGGAAAGAAGTGATTGGGTCAGTGGCAGAGTGGGCCTCATAGTTGTTTGGGTTGGGATCTTGGCTAAGAACACCCTACCCAGCAAGCCACCAGGCCCTTCACATCCATCCCCTTGTCCTAAAGGTTGGCCACAGTAGAGAATGCAGTTTGGATTTTCTGCTGAATTAGAGGTTTCTGGAGACTTCCAAGCCAAGAAGGAGGTGGAAGGGGTATATTCTGACCACACGCATCCTTCCCAGGCTGATATTTGGATTCTCCCTTCTTCCTAAAAACCCGACTTAGGCTGCTAGGGTGGGGAGTACCGTGGCCAGGGCCAGAGGGAGGACAGAGCCACATGCTGGGAAAGAGTGGTGACTGCATGCTGTCCCTCTCCTGCAGCTTGTTGAATCCACAGCCTCTCAAGCACCTTCTTGCCCATCCTACCTCTCCCTGTGGAGACACACCCCCCCCCAGGCCACAGGTCCCCTGGGCAGGGCCTAGCTTCTTCCACAAGGGACTCTAACCACTCCATTTCCCCACCTAAGCCTTGGACTCCACTGGGACAGGCACCTATTGATGTCCTCACTGTGTGTGAGCTCACGGTGCCTTAAACAGTCGTTCAAAGCAAAGTGGATGGACCCACAGCATCAGCATCACCTGAGAATTTGACAGAAATGTTAATTCTGGGACACCCCCCTTCCCGAAACCCACAGAATGGAAACTGAGAAGGGTGGGTAGGAGCAGCAATCTGTTTCAACAAGCCCTTGACGTGATCTGACACACACAGGAGTGCAAGAGCTCCTGGCATATAATGATTCTCAGCTGGGAAACAGCTTCAGGGTTAGTAGTGCCAACCAGGGAAGGGGAAATGAAGAAGCCCACCTGGTCCTCTGCACTTCAGTACCAGCCAGAAGCAGCCCTAGGAAGACTGACTTATAAAACCTGGTAGACCCAATTGAGTCAAATGTATGAAAGATGATATATCATGAGCTTTGTAATGTTTTGAACAACCAATAAAAAAAAAAATCTGGTAGAGCAAAAAACCACTAAGAGACTATTCAAACTTCCCATTGGATAGATTTGGGAACTGAGATGGAGGGAGGAGCAAATATTTGCCCAAGGTGAATAGCAGACATAGACTAGAATTCAAATTTCCTCAATCCTAGGTAAGTGATCCAATTTTTTTTTTCCCAAATTGAGATATCTTTTAAAAAAAATCGTAGCATTTTGTCATTTCTACAAAATGCTCCTTCAGGAATATCTTCTCACTGTACACACCAATGGGAAATGGCCTGTGTCCATTGGCAGGTAAAATCTAGCTGTGTGAGAGGCTGCAGTGATGGTGGGACAGAATGGACAGGAGTCAAGGGAGAGGGGAGTACAAAAACCTCCACCCCCTGAGGGATGGCAGAGTTCAGACTCTGACCAAGCAGGGCCCATCTATACTTCAGTACAGGCCCAAAAGCACCCCCTGTGAGGACTTAGAGATCCGCTCCTCTCTCTCCCCCACCAGTGAGTTAGCACCCAGGGTGTGGGTGGCTTATTTTAGTGACACAAGACAAGGGGCAGTGGAGAAGTTTACATCCTCCTCTGTACCCAGTCCCCGGAGAGTGGACAGGACACCCAAGGGGCTGAGTGGGTGGACGCAGCTGGAATGTGCTGGGGATGGCTGAGGCACTGTGGGGGCCAGAGAAGCAGTCCAGATGGGAGAAGGAAGCTGGGGGCTTTGCTGGCTGGAGGCCCAGAATGGTCCCTGATTTTGGTTCTTGGATAACAGGCCTCTGAGTGGAATCTGCCATTCTGGGTGAGGCAGGACAGTGAGTCTGGGCAGGTAGGCCTCTGAGTACCCAAGGAAACAAAATGAATCAGTAGCAGAAAGTTTCTATCAGAATCCAAGCCTCTGCGTGTGCAGGGTTGTTTGATTTTATTTAAAAAACAAACCAACATCTTTCATGAGCAGTAACACAGCCCTTACTATCACCTGACGATCAGATCATCACTTACGCAGCACTCATGCAAATCACACCTTCCATAGCACACAGTATATGGCACCACATTGGGTAGCACGCTAGTCCAGGGTAGCCACAGAGACATAGACTTCTCACTGCACAAAGTTCCCTTAAAAAAAAAAAAATCAAACAATCATTAGGTCTAAGAAGAATCACACTCTCTCTCCAGTGAAGAGGGTACCAGAGTAGGAGGCCTAACTCCTTCTGGCCTCTTGCAGCGGATGAGGGCTGCCCTAGCATGGTGGCCAGGACTCCTCAGGATGGTGTGGCTATCACCAGGATGCTGCCAGGGCCTTCTTCACTGCTGAGACATGTAAGGGATAAGCCCAGCGCCCACAGGTGGGGGCGAACCACCAGGAACCTGGCCTGTCATCAGCATCCCCAAGGCCCCCGCAGACCAGGATACAAATAGCTCCAGGCCCACGCGGCTCTCAGTCTGCTGACGAGAGCTGTTTGCTCTCGTTTCTTCTTCCTTTCTTTCTTCTTTTCCTTTTTTTTTTTTTTTTTTCAGGGAGCAAAATTCAGAGTAAGCTTGGAGTTCTGGAAAACTTTTTCTGGCTCCTCAGAGAACCATGGCAAAATGGAGTGGAGACAGGACTCTCTCCACACTCTTTCTGCTTACTCTCACAGGGGTCAGAAATTGGGAACCCTTTCTTTGGAGCGGGTGGGCCCTGGACCCCATAGGTACAAAGTTAAGGGAGAAGATGGAGCTTACTAGGGTGAGAGAATGGCAGATCCTGAGAGAGAGAATGGCAGGTCTTCACCCTGTTCTTCAGAGGGTCTCCCCCTATGGGCTACCTGGGCCACATCCTGCTCCTTCATTTTGCAGTAAACAGCAGCACAGGTGTCCAGAAATAGGCTGAGGGGTTAGGGGAACCACAGTGGGGCAGGGAGAGAAGATAATCTGAGACTGAGCCCAGAAGAGGAAACTCAGGAGTGGATTCCATCTGATGGGCTTTGCCCTGGGATGGAACTGGATTCACCAACAGATGTGTTTTTAGGCAGGATTACAGCCCCCAAGCCTGCATCAAGCCCCCCCACCAACTAATCCCTTACTGAGAAGCATTTCCTTCTTCTGAGGGTCCCTTGAGGGTGTCATCCCTACAGTCCAGCTTTGCTCTCCCTCCACGGCCGTGCAGAATCAGCTGCCCACACGCCCACTGGAGCCTCAGAAGACAAGGACAAAAGGCTGAGGCGACCAGCGGCTGGTTCAGAAGTGTGGGAAGGAGGTGGTGCCGGCGGGAGCCGGGGCGGAGGCGCAGCGTCCTCTGGGCAGCTGGCCCAGCAGGCGCTCTCAGGTCCCCAGGCCGCCGCGCAGCAGAGGGCCGCGTGGGAAGCGGGCTCAGCGGTTTCCTTGGCGACCGGCCTTCTCCGCAGCCAGCCACCGGCTCCAGGTGGGAGGCTGCAGGTTGGCAGGGAGGCGCTGCCAGCTTGGGCGCGTGACTGGGCATCGGGCCAGCCGCCTCAGGTGGCCAGGGCCAGGCGGCTGGGGGCGGGTGGCTCCGCGGGAGGGAGGGGGCTTTGCCTTAGCCTTCATCTCCATTCCAGAAACTTCTCGTTGGGTCAGAGCGGGAGTTCTGGGGAGCTCTGTGCGTGGTTCCTCCCGTTCCTCTCCAGCACGCGACGCTTCTCAGGACAGTGTCAGCCAAGGCCCTGCACAGACTGGCCTTGGCTGCGGTTCCTAGCAGGTCGCGAGGCCAGCTGGCCCGAGTGGCGCTCAGAGGGCGTGCAGGAGGAGGCCAGTAAAGAGCGGCAGCAGCAGAGGCAGATGGGGACCTGGGGGCTGGGCAGCCGCTGGGGAAGAAGGGACAGTTAAGACCCGGAAGACCTGGAAGCCCTGGCACCGGCCGTCTGCTTGCACGCAGGACTGTGGGCGGCCGGGTTTCTGGGTGCTCGGCTGGCTCCAGCCCCCTCTTTCTATCTACCCTTTTACAATTATCCGTTCTCTTGGTTTCTGTACATATTCATTCCCGTCCAAATTATACTACATGAATATGTATGTCGTTACCTCAGATCCTCTTTGGAATATCCTTTTTAGCATTTATGTTCATTATCCAGGGCTATTTGGGTGACATGGCCAGTTCCTGCCAGAATTGTCTGCAGTCTCCCTGTTTAGACCCTCCCAGAACTCTTCCCCTGAATGGTAGGTGAAACACAGGGGGCCTCTGTTCTGCTGGCCTGAGACCTAGAGTGCCCTCAGCTCTCAAGGTTTTAGGGTGAAAGGGTCTGAATGATGCCAGGGGGATGTGACAGGGCCCTACCTGTGCCGGAGCACTGCTGAGACAGCATCCCTTCCAGAGCTGCCACGTAGTCAGGTCCCAGCCAGTCAAGGTATGAGGTTTTCTCCCCTACAGGCACTGCCCGGATCGTAGCATCCTTGAAAAGCAGGTCTTGGCCATGGTATTTGGAGGAATCAAACATTTTGAACCCGTTCGTATTGTGGTCGTCTCCAAACAGGTCCTGGAAGCACCGCAAGCAACCAACTTTTCATCCAGGCTTACAGATGGTTACAGGAGACCCAAAGAGCAAGTAACTTCAGGGTACCAAGATTCTGATTTGAAGCCATCAGCTTGACCACTTATGGGCCTCTGTCATGGAAGGGGCTTGGGAAAATCTATGTCTAGAGGTATCACCTTAAGATAGTGGTTCAAGAAGTTACACCAAACCACTTCTTGGATGAAGAACAGAAACAAGAAGACCCAGAAATGAGCTATGGTGTGGATCAGATTACTAAATTTTTGCTAAGCTTGCTCAGCATTTTTCAAACTTTTTGGATACTGTTTTCTTGATGTATCTTAGGGGTATCTTTTCCTACAAACCAAAATAATCTCATCAAGATTGTCACCGGTAATAAAATAATAGGTGAGTTGAGGATATCTTCACTAATCAACTCCCCCTTCTCCAGTGTCCAGGCAATGGTGCTGCTATTCAATTCCTTGCTGGGAATCCTTGCATTGAATGTGCTGTGAACAGCCTGAAAGAGCTATTAAGAAGACCAGAAGTAGTGTGAGAACCTATAAACACATGAATAAAGGACATCTGGAGATCAGGCATAAATGTCTGTCAGCTGATAAATATAATCAAAGGGGGAAGGAGAAGTAAGTGGCTATCAATCTTTTTTTGAGGGGACTCAGATCCTCTTGAAGATCTGATGAGAGCTGTCGGCCTTCTTCCCAGAAAAATGCATGTGCACAGAATTCTTTCCACATTACTTCAGAGGGTTTAGAGACTCCAGGGAAAGCCCACAGGCCTGGAGTAAGGAACTCCTGGGATGGAGGAACTCCATGGGGAAGACAAGTGGAGAACATAAAATTTTAGTTTGGGAACAGGCCTGAAGAGCCAGTGGCTCTGGAATTCTGTGGTGCTGGTGGGCAGAGAGCACCGTTTCCACCTAAATCAATGGAGGAAGGAAGAGGGTTGGAGGTTTGAAACCAGGGGCTCCTTGGACAGCTAGGCTCAAAATCTAGATGCATTTTGGAAGTAACAAACTGTGGATGGACAGGATGTAGAGCACAAGTCAGAGATGACTTCTGAGGAAATGGAAAAACAACAGTTGCTGTTAACTGAAGCAGGCAACTGGAGGAGGAAGGAGGGTTCACCCTTGGACTTGATCAGTTGGAGATGCCTGTTAGAAATACAGAGCGAAGTATCAAGTAGGCATGTTAATCATATCAGTTTGGGATGGAAATATGGGATTGAAATCAGGGCTGAGGATGTACATTTAGGAGCCATCTGTGTATAGATGGTCGTTAACGACATGAGGCAAGATGAGATTAATGAGGGGATAAGTGTAGACAGAGAAGAGGGCTTAGGACTTATTTACATCCTTATTTACATGCCAGGGAGGTGAGCAGGAACCAGGAGAAGAATTGGGAAGGAGAAGCCCTAGAGGTGGGAGGAGAGCCAGGCAGGTGTGGGGACCTGGGACCCCCTTCTAGGGGAGGGACTTGAATTTTCAGGAGGAGGGAGCTGTAGCCAGTGTTACAGGGAAGTCAGGCACAATGAGGATCAAGAAGCAGCTGCTGGATTTAGCAACACAGGTCACTGTGATTTTGACAAGGACAGCTTGAGGGCCATGGTAGGGCCTGTCTGGAGTAGTCTCCATTCTTAAGAGAGAACTGAAGGAGAGGATTGATGACTCCAGAATAGAGGTAACCCTTTGGAGGAGTTCTGCTCTCAAAGGGAGTGGGTTATAAGAGCCTGTGAGACCAAGAGGGTTAGTCTGATTTTTACAGATGGCAAAAAGAATAACAAATACAAATGTGTTATTAATGAAGGCAACGTCCCCTGCATTCTCCACCAGGCATCTGCCACACAGAGATGTTGATACGAATGGCCCAGTTGAAAAGGAAAAATTAATAATGCAGGAAATAGGATAGTTGCTGGAGGAATGTCCAGGACTTACCTGGGCCTTGTCCAGCAGTCCATACACAGTGAAGATGTTGGTGTCTGCCCGCACCATGACAGCATGGGATGGTATCTGCGCCAAGTGGCAGGCTTCATACTGGTTGGCCTCAGCCCGGGCCCCGTTGGGGCATAGCAGCTCATACTCCTGCCACTTCAATGCAGCAGCCCAGGGCTCAGAATTATGGCCTGAGGGAGGAGCACAGGACAGGGAGAAGTTTGGGGAGAGGCCACTTTCCTCCCAGTCTGAGAACCTTTGCTGGGCAGAGGTGGCAATATCTGGCCAGTTCCACAACCCTCTCCATTCTCCAAGTCCTCTACTCTGTTACCGGGGTAACAAAGCCCACTGGGTAAATATGATTAGCAGGAGCTTCTGTTAGGGGGGACCAGGCAGAGCTAGTGGGCTTGTGCTGGGAACATGGTTCCCTCCTCCTAGAGGATGGTCCCAAGTATTCTGGGTGGAAGGTAGGCTCGCGGCCTGGAGCCTTCCCGGGCTCTGTTGAGACAAACAGTCCTGCCACCTTGGTGACCTCTAAAGGCCAGTGGGATCTGAGTTTTAAAAGACTGATATTTTTCCCTGCGTGTCTTGCTTCCCCTTGATCAATCCCAGTATCCTTTCTGTGTGGCCTCTGTGCCTTTTTGGGCTGAGTCTTGGAGAAGAGATGTTAGGACACACTGTCATGACTAAGCCCACAGTGTTTGGTATTTCAAAGCCTGGGACACTGCAGGGTAGGCAGAAAGTACGAGCACTGGGTGTTGGGGAAACAGCCTCCAGTCACCCCAGAGGACACAGGTCCTCTGAATGAGTGGGGGCCCTGCAAGCTAAGAAGCCCTACTATGAAAGAACCTCAAGTGGAGCTTTAGGGGACCCTGGGGAAGAGTGATGCGGAGCTCTTTTCTCAGGTGGAAGCAGGGAAGGTGATTCCAGTGTAAGAGCTGCCCATGTGGTGTGTCTGGGGTGGCCCTGCCTTGGCAAGGCTCAGAGCCGGGGGGGACCTCCCTGCTTGGGGCACCACCCTGCTAAGGACCAAAGACCAGATGCTGATGTGACCAAACTGTGAAGAGGCCCCTGTCACTCCACCCATGTGCCTCAGCACTGCTTAACAACACCCCAAGAGCAGGTCTCCAAGCTGACTGAGATAGAGTGTCGACACTTTAGTGGAATATGGACTTGATCCCAGATCAGCAAGATCATCAAGTGCCCTGACACCTGGATGTGAGGCTTGAGGTTCCTTCTTACCTTGTGGTCCTTGGGGCTCCTAGGCTCCTGTGGGCAGAGCCTTCTAGACTCAAGCTCTCCCAGCTGCTGTTTGGATCCCAAATATAGAGACAGCCAGTGCCTGGATTGGGCTGGACGGGACAGCCCCTCTACTCATCCCCTACTCTGGGCAGCCGTCACATACCGTTTGTGTTGTCAAAGACAGTCGTGTGTTTAACGAAGGCAACGTCCCCCGCATTCTCCACCAGGCATCTGCCACACAGACGGCAGGGCAGGGGTCAGAAGATGGTTCCGGCCTTTGTGCTGGCCCCAGGCCACCTGCTGGCTGCCACTGCGTACCTGAAGGCGCCACTGTCACCGTAGTACCGCTCCTGGCTGTTGCCCACACACTTGTTGCGGCCCTGCTCGTCCCCCACACAGAGGGCACACAGAGAGGAAGGGTAGCTCTTGGGGTTGTTCACAGGCACACAGCTGGCATTGAAGAACTCACTCACCGCTGGAGGAGAGGGGAAGGGCTGAGATGAAGGGCCATGGCAGAAAGATAGCCAGGGCGGTGGGTGGATTGCTCCCCCACAGATCTGCCCACCAACCTGTGCTTAAACTCCCTCAGGGATAGGAGACTCACTGCCTCATATGCTTTTCTTTTCCTATCAAAGCAAGTGCCCAGCTGTCTGAAAGAGGGAGCTGCCGACCATAATGCCCTCTGAGTGATTCCATGGGTATTTAGAAAAAAAAAAAAAAGTAATGTGTTTATTTTCCCTGTTACCAGCTAGGACAGAGGTCCTTAGCCAGTCTGCCCAAGGATCTTGCTGGCTTCCCACGACTTTCCTTCCACCATGAATTATCACATGATTTCACACCAAGAAGAGCGGCTTCGTGCCTGGCATATGGCGGGTGCTTGGCAAATGTGTCTTCCCCATCTTAGCACTTGTGTGGATTCTTGGGCACTTATGTGGAGCCTGGCCACTTTCCAACTGGGCATCCCAGATGCCTAGGGACTGCTGGGTGATGGGTAAAACCCTATGACCAGCTGGTGACACAGCTAGGTCCAGATACATGTGTGTACACACTCATACCCATAGGGTTAGTTCCACTCAGGTCAGTGGTGGACAGAGGGTACCTGGGCAGCGTCCACAGAGCCACCAGGAAGCCATAAATACTGTGCGTGACATCAGGCATAGCTCCCAGCTTTCCCTATAGACAGGACCATATCAAGAGGGAAGGGGAAATCTCTCAGGGCTGCCTTCAAGAGGACCCTCAGTGCTGGTGGCCTTCCCATCCTGTCAAAGAAGAGTTCCCAAGCCTGGGTCTCTTGGAGGGCAGTACCTGTCAGGATGTCACAGTGCTGAGGCCTGATGAAGCCTCTCTGGATGAGGGCGCCCACTGGCACGTCCCAGCCTGCTGGGCTGCCGAAGCCTGAGTGGCAGGAGCGCTTGCCACGCAGCTCGTCCAAGGTGAAGGCGTAGGAGCTGTCCCGCCTCACCACAGCCACCACGAAGTATGAACTGCTCCTGTCTGCCTCTGAAAGGACAGGGACATCCCACAAGGGGTCTCCTATCAGAGTCAGGACCAATCCCCACGGGTGTTTCCTTAAACTTGTCGCTTCCTGTTTCTCTGCTTGAGAGCTGTGATTGCCCTGGGGCTCTGCAGGCTCAGGGGTGACCAACCCAAGGCCGTCCAGCAGCCTGTTCAGCAGCCTGTGTGGCTCACTCTCCAGTCTGGACCCCACCCACCCCCAATAGCCCCCACTCAAAGCACTTTCCTTCTTTCCTCACACCCAGGTGGTACTTTTCTCACCTACTGGGAGAAAATTGGAGGCACAGCTGAGGGTTGCAGCATTTTCTCTAAACCCAGAGATTTTTCACAGCCAAAGGAAAGGACGAAAGGCCCCCATGGTCATCACTTAATAGGACAGAGGCCAAAGCCCAGCCCAGCCCACTGAGAAGGTCTGAATGAGCCTACAAGGGGGGATCCTGAGTGTCTCTTCTGTGGGCTTCCATAGTCAGGGCAGGGAGGGGCTGAGGATGTTCAAAGTCAGCAAATGCCACCGTGGCCTGTATTTTTATAGCCTGGCTTGCAAGCTAACAATTTTTAAAATATTTATTAATTGAGTGTTTTAAAGGAAAAAGAATATTCAACAGAGACTAAAGTCTCTGACTCTTTACAAAAAGTTTGCTGAACACTCATACGTTGCTGGTAGGACTGCAAACTGGTGCAGCCAATATGGGAAGCAGTATGGAGATTCCTTAAAAAACTGGGAATGGAATCACCATTTGATCCAGCTATCCCTCTCCTCGGTCTATACTGAAAGGACTTAAAATCAGCATACTACAGGGACACAGCCACATCAATGTTTATAGCAGCACAATTCACAATAGCTAAACTATGGGACCAACCTACATGCCCTTCAGTAGATAAATGGATAAAAAGAAATGTGGCATATATACTTTTATCTTTTATTACTCAGCAATAAAAGAGAATAAAATCATGGCATTTGCAGGTAAATGGATGGAGTTAGAGAAGATAATGCTAAGTGAAGTTAGCCAATCCCAAATATCAAATGCCGAATGTTTTCTCTGATATAAGGAGGCTGATTCATAGTGGGGTAGGGAGGAGGAGCATGGGAGGAATAGATGAGCTCTAGATAGAGCAGGGGGGTGGGAGGGAAAAGGAGGGGGCATGGGGTTAGAAATGACAGTGGAATGAGGTGGATATCATTATCAAAAGTACATGTATGAAGACATGAATGGTGTGACTCTACTTTGTGTACAACCAGAGACATGAAAAACTGTGTTCTTTATGTGTAATATGAATTTTAATGCATTCTGCTGTCACATATAACAAATTAGAATAAAAATTTTTTGAAAAAAAATTTGCTGATCCCATAGGGGTGTTCATCGTATAGATGGGGAAACCAGGCCATGGCAGGAGGGATTTCCCTGGTGACAGAGGCACCCAGCCTAGGGACAGAGGCACTAGGGAGAGCTGGAGCTTCTGAAAATGCTGAGGGGCAAATTTTCATTTTTATAAAGACATCAACCACCACCCAGCGGAAGCCAGACAGCTGGCACCACACTCACCAGAGTAGAGTTCCCCAGCCGCGGGGACCAGGCCATACACCTTCCCTGATGTGTAAATGTCCTCGCCCCTCAGGGTCACAGCATCGATGTTCCCAGCCTACAGGGGACAGAGAGATCACCATCCCTGCCTTCTTGCTAGGTGTGGGTACTCCACAGATTGCCTGAGGTGTCTCAGCACCGGGCCAAGGGCTGACATGGTGTGATTGTAAGACACTTCAGTCAAATGCATGCACAAATGGGAGAATGACCTAGGTCTTAGGTGACTGCAGTCTTAGGGCCTGTGGGAGGAGGCCCCAAGGTTGAGACACCAATCCCCTTGTAGGAGGCAGCTGAAGGGATCCAGGGCCCTCTTCCCTCAGACCCTCCAGGAGCCCCCCAGGTCACCTGTAGCCCACCCCATTTGTCCATCTGAAGCCTCTTGGCAGGTGGCCCCAGGACCCTGCTAAGGGTAGCTGGTAATCCATAGTGGCCTGAATAACCCCAAGGGAAGGGGATAAGGCCAGGTAACAGAGGGACCCCGGCAGCCCAGGAAGGTGGCCCATACCTTTAGGCCCAGAGGCATGAAGTACTAGTGGGCAGCAGCAGTGGCACTACATTTCAAGCCTGAAGGGTACACCTCTAGGGGCCCCTCTCCCCTCACATAGACTTTCTCTCACCTACTGCAGTGTCAGGGTGGACACAGAACCTGGACCCCCACAGCCCAGGATCCTGCCTGAGTGAGGGTCCCTTTCTTGGGTCACTGCAGCTGCACAGGAAGTAGAGATAAGAGCCACACTGGATGCCACCCCTGAGAGCCTTGGAAACTAGAACTCAGGATCTTTGAGCATCTTACTGGGTTCCGAGGAACCCTGACCTTTGCTTCTCTTCCCGCAGCCCTGGGCAGCCCATTCATTGGCCCTTTGCACCCACTGAGAGGAGGCTCCTGCCTAGAGGAAGCCTCTTCCCACTTCTCTAACTCCTCTGGGGCCCTGGGAAAGGCATCTGGAAATAAAGTCCCCAGCCTCTCTTTCATCAATTCCAGCTGAGTTGCCTCCTCCATCTGTGCTGCACACGGATGAGCTCAGCTCTGCAGAGACGACTTCCCGCAGGCCCTAGGCAGAGTGGCTTCTCCATATCTGAGCTGGTGACCTTGGGTAAGGTACTTCCTCAGCCTCTCTCAGCCTCCATCTCCAGATCTGTGAATGGAGCTAATGACCATTCTCACCCCCAGGGTGCTTGTAAGGATTCAGTGAGGTAATCTGCACGGTAGGCTCAGTGGTGACCAGGTGTGAGCCAGGTGGCCCCTTTTATTACTGCCCATGCTCCTTTTCTTGACTTTCTAGGCAATGTGCTTCTCTGGCCTGGGCAGGGAGGGCACACCTGGGGAGCTGTGACCTGTGCTCAGGGACTGCCCTATCAGCCTCTAACTCCTTGCCCTTAAAACAGGAAGAGTTCAAAGGGCCCAAGACTGGACACCTGTGATCACAGTAGAATGTCCTCCCTGGCTGCAGAGACCTGGGTTCCTCTCTGCCTTCTGGCCTCAGTCTCCAAGCAAAGAAGCAAAGAAAAAGGTTTTTGTGCACCAGACAATGATTGATATGAAATATATTTCTGAGTGTCTGTTGCTTTCAAAAATATTTAGCAAACAATGATGCAAGCCCACCTATTGTGCACAGGGGGAAACTGAGACTAAAGAAGGAAAGGGGCTTTCCCAAGACCACAGGTCTATTCCTGGCCCACTGTGGTCCTCCTTCACTGCTTTCTCTATGGCCTTCTCTCAGGAGATGTCCTCCTCCCCAGGCAGCATGGGGCTGGGGGGATGCTAAGGACCATCCCAGGCAAAACCACCACATGCCCACCTGACCCACTGTGGCACACCTGGATCTGCTCCATGCAGTGCTGGGGGGACTGGGCCGACACACACTGGATCTCAGGCTTGAGCCTCTGCCGGCTGAAGGCCACCGCCATGTCACCACACTTCTGGATCTCGGGTGTGGAGAGCACGCACCAGCGCAGGTAGTGGGGCATCCCTGTGTGGGTGGGCGTGTGGGCGCTGGTGTTCAGTGGGAAGAGCTTGAAGTCAGACCCAAGGGAAACTCTGGGCCTTTCTCTTGTTAGCTGCGTGTCCAGGTTACATTATTTAACCATCTGATCCCACTTCCTCACACAGGAAGGGGTGATCTGCCTCTTCCATGGGGCAGTGAGAAGCTTGAGGCAGACCACGGCTGCCATGTATCTGAGTGTCTGGCCACCATTTCCCTGGTTGGGGGAGGGCTTATAGATAGGGTCAGGGACTAGAGAGACGAAGCCCATTTGTAGACTACTGCAATACTCCAGGCAATGCCAGAGACAGGGCTGAAGCCATGGGGTGGACAAAGGGAGGAGGAAGGAGAGGTTGTGGGGGCAGAACTGACAGAACTCAATGGCCCTAAGACAGACCCTAATGGCTGGGATCCTGCCTCCTGGAGCAGGTGGGGTTTCCAGGGTCCAGAGGTCCAATAACCACAGAGAGGCTTCCCCCACTAGCCCCAGAGGCAGAGAACTAGAAATGACCAGCTCCCATAGGGGCCATAGGTATATGGCAGGTCTCCTAGGTGAGTGTCCTCCCCTGCCCACCCACCTCAGAGACCCTGCCATGCCATAGTCAGGCTGGGGTGGAGCTGGCAGGAGTAGGGACAGGGACTTACGGTTGGGGTCACAGAGCAGACCCTTCATGGCATGCAGGTACTCGCGGCCCAGCCATGCCTCATAGGTCTGCGTGGCGATGGGCACGAGCTCCGTGGTAGAGTCCTTGAACAGCAGGTTCTTCTGACCATAGGCCTCAGAGCTGAACATCTGGAAGCTGCTGCCCTCATGGCTGAACAGACGCTGTGTGTCAAAGGTGGGTGTGGGGGTGTAAAGGGTGCTGCCAGGCCACACTCTTCCTTCCCCAGCTCAGACACCACCTCCTTCTCCTACTATGAGGGCCAGGCGAGGCCCCCCTCCCCTTCAGGGCCTCCCTAAGAAGAAGAACTCTCCTTCTTCTGTGCTCCTCCAGTTCTGGGTGTCCATTCAGTTCATCTGCCTTGTCACATCCACTCTTTGCACAACTTGGTCTAGGTTGGGTCAGTACTGGGGACAAGCAATGGCTGGGCAGCTGCCATGTGAATGGGGTGAAACCAGATACCACGGGGTGCACCCTAGAGTTGGGAGTGTATGGCTGTCAGAAGCAGAGGTTTCAGCAAAGCATTCTTCAGCAATCACTGTCAAACTCTGAAAGGAACTGGACTCATCCTTTGGCTTATTTGCTCATGTGTTCTGATTTTGATCTTCAGAGGCATAGGCACAAGGAGTTTTCTCTGAGGGATGCCTGAGGCTCCCTGTGTCCCTGTCTGGCCAGACCTCCTCCCTCCCATACTGTGGGAGAGAAGGCCCAGCACCAGCTGGGAGGCTTTGAGGGGTGGGGTGCCTCATCTCACCTGGCCTTCATTGAGCAACCTGAAGATGAGGCCCCCGTCCATGTCAGCCCGGACAACCACAGCGTGTGCAGGCACCCGAGCCAGGTGGCATCGCCTCCATTCAGTGACATCGGCTCGGCTGCCATCTCTGCATAGCAGCTCAAAGTCCTTTGACAGCAGCGTCTGGCCCCAGGAGGGCAGAGTTTTCCCTGTGAAGATGGGAAGGCTGGTGAGCCACCTCCTATCCTAGGGAGGGCAGCCAGAGGGACAGGAGAGGAAGCCTGGGGGCTAGGTGTTATGGAGGTGAGAAACAGCACCACAGGGCTGTTTAGGGGCCAGCTTAGGGGTACACCTCCAGGACCTGGTGTCTACATGGTCTGCGTCTGTTTGCTTATATTTTCTACCTCTTACCAGTTTCTATTAATAAATCGGATTTAACAAATCTAATGGCAATACAACACATATACATAAGACTACTTATTAAAGATAAAAAGAGTAAGAAAATAAGAGAAGCTCAGGATGAGAGAGATAAATGTACCAAGAAGGCAGAGGCCAGGGGACAGGGAGCAGGGAACATGGTGAGAACACACCCTAACAAAATCTACCCAGAACCATACGCCAGAGAGCAAAGGGTAACTCCCCAGAGCCTTACCCGCAACCCCAGTTACTAATATTTTGGTCTATTTCCTTTAAGTTCTTTTTTCTAGCCCCCCCACTTGTCTCTATAAAGTATTTTTCTATACTGTTAGAAACTTTCCACAAAACTTATTTATTTCCTATTAGGCCTGGTGGTATACACCTGTGACCTGAGGCAGGAGGATTACAAAGTCAAGACCAGCCTGGGTAACTTAGTAAGACCCTGTCTCAAAATAAAAAATAAAAAGGGCTGGGGGTGTAGCTCCATGTAGGTGTAGAGTACACCTGGCTAGGTTCAATCCCTAGTACTGCCCAAAAAAAAAAAAAAAAAGATTTATTTGAAAGAGTGACATCAACACTGAAAATCAATATTAAGAAGACAGATTGACTAATATTAGGCACAGAACCAAGCCACAGATGGTCCTACATAACAATATTTTTTTGAGTTTTAAATTTACAACCAGAGGTGAACCGCTGCTAGGAAATAGGAAGGAACAGATAATTTGTGGGGTCATAAAAACTTTCATTCCAAAGTGATTTAAAAATAACACTCCCAAACAACAGGAAAACTCTAGAAATGTTTTTTTTTGTCTGTGACACTCTTGTTACTCGGTGCAAATCTCTCCCTGCACTCTCCAACTTTTCTGTTTCTAAATTGCTGCAAAACCTTTGCATAGATCTCTGTGGTGTCATTTGCTTTCCTACAAGATAAAGGTGCCATTTGTGTACTTCCATTCATTACTCTTGTTTCTCATCTATGAGGGTCAAAGTTATATTACTTTACTACTTTAGACATTTATGTCAATTCCACTCATTGGCTGTTGTCAATTTTTTTCCATAAACATCCTGTCCTAGGATCAAGGAAATTGAAGAGCTCCAATATCTAAATGCCACATGTGATCACACACAGATAGGTCGTGGATCTGAAAAAATTGCTACAAAAGACAGAGTTGGGATAATTGGTGAATCTGGAATATCGATTGCAGATTAGGTAATAGTACATCAATGGTACATTTCTTGATTTGATTTCATGCTAGGTATACCTCCTTGTTCTTAGGAGATGTGTCCTAAAGTTTTCAAGGGGTATGACACAGGCAAATGTACTGCCTGCCACACATGATAGATCAAATGTGACCAAACTCTGAAAGCTGGAATCTGGGTGAAGAATAGACGGGAGTACTTTGAATTATTCTAGCAACTTTTCTAAAACTCAGTTATTTCAAAATGAAGAAAAATTTTAAATGACAACTATATAATGGACCAACGCATAACATCAACCTTTTTTTGTTTTGGGTACCAGGGGCACATAACCACTGAGTCGCATCCCTAGCCCTTTTTATATTTTACTTTGAGATAGGTTCTTGCTACATTGCTCAAGGCCTCACTAAGTTGCTAAGGTTTGCCTTGAACTTGTGATCCTCCTGCTTCAGCCTCCTGAACCACGAGGATTACAGGCATGTACCACCTTGCCTAGCACACCAACTGTTATGGTTTAGATGTGAAGTGTCCCCCAGAAGCTCACAGGAGACAATGCAAGAAGGTTCAGAGGACAAGTGATTGAGTTATAGAGCCTTAACTCAATCAGTGAACTAATCACTTGATGGGATTAACTGGGTGGTAACTGAGGGCAGGTGGGGTGAGGCTGGAGGGGGTGGGTACTGGGTTGTGCCTTTGAGGTATATAATTTGTATCTGGCCAGTGGAGTCTCTCTCTGCTTTCGGATCATCAGGTGAGCCACTTCCTTCCTCCACACTCTTCTGCCATGTTGTCCTGCCCACCTTGAGCCCCGAGGAATGGAGCCCACTGTCTATGGACTGAGACCTCTGAAACCGTGAGTTCTCAAATCAACTTTTCCTCCTCTACAGTTGTTCTGGTCAGGTCTTTTAGTCACAGTAGCGTAAAAGCTGACTCACATACATAACGACCTATCTTAAATAAGACCTTGCCCAGGGGGACAATGAATGGCTTTTCAGGAAATGGGAGAAAAATGCCAGAAGGGACAGTGGATGAACTCTCGTGAAACCATCTTTAAAAAGGCAGATACCGATTATCAAGTTGAAACGGAAGGAACCTAATGCCACATACAAATCAGAGCCTCCTCTTGCTACTCACTGGCCCCGCACCCTGCAGAGCCCGTGGGAGACCTTTGATGAAATGAACTTCCTTTCTGCAGATAGGAGTGCTAAGGTTCAGAGATCACGGGACTGGTCCAAGGTCACCCAGAGACTCAAGCAGCATTGAGCATCTGGTACCATCTGGGGGCCCACCCCAGTCAGCCTGGGCCTTACTTACTCACCATCAGTGTTCTCCAGCACAGTGCTGTGCTTCACGAAGGCCACATCCCCTGCCTTTTCTGCCACACACCTGTGGAGGAGAAACCATGATCCTGGGTGGGGCCATTCTCCCCTCAGCCCCTGGGTCCCACCCATATTCCACTGTTGGAGGTGTAGCCTGGACTTCAGGGGTGGCCCTGGGACACACATTTCCTAGTCCAGCAGTCCCGGGCTCCATCTCCCTGGCTTGCTGACTGTGTGGCTTTGCCAAACTGTGGACCCTTCCTCGCCCTATCATCTGTCAAGTGGGGATGAGAAAGCAGCTCCCTATGGGGTCGCCATGAGGAGGAAAGATTCTTTATAATCATATACATCCTGAATATGATCCTGCTGAAGCAGGGAATCTGACTAGAAGATCTTCTCACACCATACCAAAAAATCCTGAGTAGTAGTGGCCTTGACGCAGTTATCTATATGAAAATGCCCAGTGTGGGAGGCAGGTCAGGGCCTGCTAGGAAAAGGGACTACTTGGTTCTCTCTATTTTTTTTTTTTTGTACTGGGGATTCAACTCAGGGCCACTCAACCACTGAGCCACATCCCCATCCCTATTTTTGCATTTTATTTAGAGACAGGGTCTCACTGAGTTGCTTAATGTCTTGCTTTTGCTGAGTCTGGCTTTGAACTCACAATCCTCCTGTCTCAGCCTCCTGAGCTGCTGAGATTACAGTGTGCACCACCATGCCTGGCAACTACTTGGTTCTCTACAGCCAGAAAATAAGCAGGAATTGGACCAGGAAAGAGCAGAGGACTCTAAGAGGCAGGCAGGATGGGCAGGCAGCCCAGGACATGGAGGAGGTAGGGAGGAGTGTTTTCATTTCTGTGCAAAATCTGCATTCACCCAGGCCACCTCCTGGGTATGGGGACCAGCAGATATCCCTGCTCCAGGTGCAGACACTGAGGATTGGCAGCTAGAAATGCTTAGGTTTCCATTACATCCTCTCATTTGGAGACAAATACAATTGAACCATGAGCTGTTATACTCTTTGGGGTCCTTGGTCATCCAAAGTACCAGCCTGAACTAGCTGCAGAGAAGGGACCAGACAAAGTGTCCAGTTGTACTCCCCCACCCCATGGCCCTCCCTGCTGGTGGGAGACACCAGAATGGGGTCCCGGAGTAGCCAAAGGGTGGCTTTTTCCATTTTCCTTTCTCTGAGCCCTCCCTTCTCTAAATACACCAAACATGTTGACTTTATGAGCAAATCCAGCCTGGCACATTCTGGTTTGATGTTAATAAACGAGCCAGGGCACAGCACAGAACTGTATAAAGGATGCTTTGATACACTGCCACTCCCCGTGTGGCCTCTCTGGGCAAAATGTTTTCCCTCCACCTCCCACTCAGCTTCCCTTCCTGTCCCTCTCTAGGCACCCTCACCGGAAGGCTCCGCTGTAGTCATAGTATCTCTCCAGGGGGCTCTTGTCACACACACCCTCCCCAGAGGTGTCACCCCGGCAGAGGCGACAGAGGGACTCCGAATATCTGGTTTCTCCTGCTCCTGGGACGCAGCTGCCCCCAAAATAGTCACTGACAGCTGTGGAAATAGAGCAGAAAGAGGTTACTTGGCAGGCTACACTTTCTACAGACGCAGGCTGTTTTGTGGTGGGGGTGCTCTACATGGAGCCCCTCGTCTGGATGCTTCTGAGAATTGTCTCACCTTCTTCAGCCTGAGTAAAACTGGAGAAGTGGATGAGATCAGTGATTCTCACACTGGGTCCAGGACATTGGCAATGTGCAATTGGGTGGGACTGTTGCTGTTTAAAAGTTTCCATGGGAGTACAACATTTACTCACAAATGTCCACACAGGACAACTAAATATCAACTGGATGCTGTTCTCTCTGGGGTTCATTTCCAAATCTGTACGTGTGGTTAATGAAGGGGGTTGTGACTTAACAAGTATTGTCCTGGGGACAGACAACACTTCTCAAATCATGGTGGGAGGAGAGGAGCTGAGAAGGAGCCTTGCAGTGAAGAGGTTAGCTCTGCTGACTTGGGTGTTGTTTGGGGCCCTGCTAGCACTTAGGCCCCAGGTACACTCCCTTCACAAATATTTGTCCTGTGACAAGGGAGGATGCCCTACTTCCTGCACTGTGCCAGGCAAGCCATGACCCTCAGCCAGGATGAGTGCCATCTTGGTCTTCTCTCTTTGTCCTCCCAGAGGAGTAGATAAACATGTCCTGTGACAGAAAAGCCACCCACACCTGGCCTCCATCTGAGAGTCTGGGCTCCCAGGCAGGGGTTGTGCTGGGTTAACAGCTGGCTGGACTCTTGAGCCACTTGGGAGCTTTCTGGGTGCAAATCAGGAGCTTGGGTCCTGAAAATATAGTGTTTCTGATTCTTCATGCTTCTGATGACCTGCACCAGGTCTGTACCAGCGGCAGCCACTTCTTGGTGACTCATGCCTCCCTACTGTGGGCTAGACCTGTGCTTAGCTGTCATGTGGGCCACCATGACAAGTGAGTGAAAGCCACATACTATAGGGGCCAATAAGTGAAGAAACACAAATGGCAGCCGCACAGGGCTGGCCAGCAAAGTGGAGGTGGTGATTCCACAGACTTCGCGGCAGGGAAGGAGGGGACACCCAGGCACCCTGTGACGAGCCTTGAGTCCTTACCTTTGAGCACGTCGCAGCCCATCACTGAGAGGCGGCCGCTCTCCACCAGGTAGCCCACAGGCACATTCCAGCCCACTGTCCGGTTGATGCCCGTGTGGCAGGACTTCACTCCTTTCAGGGTGTTTATGGTCACATTGAAGTTCCTCCTGACTACAGCCACAGCATAATAGGAGGTCCCAACCTCTAGGAGGGAGGTGGAGGAGTGAGGGTGGCAAGGGAAAAGCCTCAAGATGGCCACAGTGCCACTCTGCTGGGAAGGCTGTGGGAATAGCGTGGGTGTGCAGGTGTGGAGCACATGTGTGTACACACGGGTGTACATGGACATGTGGATGGCACTGGATTACAGAGAGAGCAAGAGGGCACAATCCATGTCTTCTCAAGAGACCTGGCCCTCCTCCAGCCTCAAGAGATAGATACTATCCCAAGATAATAATTCATTCACCGTTTCCCCACCTACTTTTCCTTCCCAAGACAGCTGGCGCTGGGCTGCGGCTGCATTTGTGCATGTGTCCAGCTCTGTAGCTGGACAGAAAGCAGAAGTAGCCTGCATGTCTTTTGCTTTCCAAAACCCTAGGTCCTGAGAAGAACGTGGCGGGCTTCAGGGAAGGATGTGGTGGTTATGGGGAGAAGATGGCTCGGAGGGACAGGGGGAGCAGGGCAGGGGCTTCCTGGTGTTGGGAAAAGCAATGTCCTAGTGATGAGGGGAGGGAGAACGAAAAAGAGACAGAGACACAGAAAGTACTAGCAATGTGGTCCCAAGTCACTTAAGACCCTGAGTGGCCATGGGGGGCTGTGTGTGTCTCTATAGCCTCGCAAGATTTCCCTGGGCCAAGAGTGGCCCAGAAGGGGCCGATCAGACAAGACACAGGTGACTCATCTGTGGGGACTGATGACCCAATGGCCCCCTGTCCCTCTCCTGAGTCTGGCTCCTGCCAACTCAAGCAGTGCTGTCCAGCACCACCTCTGACTCATCCATCCTCCCTTTCCTTCCAGATCCTGGACCTACCAGGCTCTTGCCTACCTGGGATCATTGTCAGGTCTCAGCTTAAATGTCACTCCATGGAGAACCCTCGTTTGCCCTATTTTGTAGGTTTCCCCATGCCCCTCACTTCTCCTCTCATGGCCCTTCCTTTTCTTCACTGTACCCGCCACCTGGGTCACTGCAGTTTTTGCTGCCTATTTGTTCCCTGTCTCACTCCTGTTCTCAGCAGCAGAAGCAATGTCTCCTGCTTCCTATGCAGTAGGTGCTCAATGGAGGTATTGAACTGAAAAGAAAGAGTGTGTTCAGCCTAACTTCCAGGGAAAGCAGAACTGGACTATGTGTTGTCATGTGACAGTCAGTTCAACAAGTACCTAGCTAGTGCCTTCTCTGAGTGAGACCCTGTGTAGAGAACCAGGGGTACACAAAGATGAGAACTAGGTCCTCCTTGGGGAATCACAAGGAAGGGAAGAGAGGCCCTTAGCAAGGGTGAGAGGGGCTCTGGGAAGTTCCTGGGGGAGGTGACCACCTCACTGACTCTGACAGTGGTTAGACATTGAACAGGCAGAGGTGGTGGGGAGATGCCAAGGCAGGGTGAACTGAGGGAAGATCTGCTGTGAGAGGCAGGGATGGGGTAAAGGAGCTCACAAAGCTCCTTCCAATGTGCTCCTGGTTCGTTGGGCTCTGTGGTTCCTCTCTCCACCTGTCCACGCTGCCTCCCACAGAGAGCCATGATGTTTTCGGGTAGCTGAGCATCACCAAAACCTTGGTCATACAGGCAATCATTCATTCAGCTCCATGCCCACCACTGCACCAGGTTTGGTGGCAAAAGTTAGGGGAACTGGACTCCCCATGAGGAAGGACTCAGGTCAACCCTCTGTGTCCCTGGCTTTCTTGCCCAGGGGCTTCAAGAGCGAGCTAGGGGCTTGCCAGAGGGTCTATCAGCCTGGGACCCAGGACTGCTTTGTGGACAGGTCTAATGGCCAGCTCAGAGGCTGCAGGGTCAGCCAGCCCAGACTTGTGAGTTGACTTCTGGGTGGGGGCCTTGCTCTCTCTCCCACTCTGTCCTGTACCTTGATCATACACTTCGCCGACCACAGGCTTCAGGCCATACTCCTTCCCCGCTTCATAGATGGCTCCTCCATCCAGAGTGATGGCGTCAGCCTCCTGGGCCTAGTAAGAAACATGCAGGTCACCCAGTCCTGCCCAACTGGCCTTTCATGAGGAACTCAGGAACGCCTCCAGGTGGCCTAGGGACACTTGAAAAGTCCTGGAGATGTGTGCTGTGCTTTTTGTCTATCCCAATCTGGAGGAGCCCAGGGCTCTTCCCCTTTATCAGGATGAAGACTCACCTTATTTTTCTAACTCTTGCTATTTTTAAAAATATTAATTGTTTATTTTAGAGTATCATAATAGATGCATGTAGTAAAAAAAAAATCAGATAATACAAAGTGCCAAGTTATAAAAAGCGAGTCTTCTTTATTTTCCTATTTCTCAGCCCTGTTCTTAGGTTTTTCCTCTCAAATAGTCTATGGAGACTGAATCCCATAGATGCCCTCTTTTTTTTTTTTTTTTCCTTTTTATCTTTAAACATGAATGAAAGTGCACTGTCATCATGTTACGGGAAGAAGGGATGAGATTAGGGTTCAGAGTAACTGGTGTCTGCCCTCACAGTGGAGCCTGACCCAAGGCCTTGGCCCCACGGAGGTCTGCAATGTCCCTCCCAGTCCTGTGCTGCCTCTGAAGACCACCAGTGCCAGTTTAGAGGGAACACTCCTGGCCAAGGCCTCTTTGACTTCTTCCCAGAATCCATACAAGCGTCACTGTGGAAAGTTCCATGGTAGCAAGTAACAACCATGAAAGGTCACCGCGGAAAGGTCACTGCTGTCTGCCCCCACCCCCATCGTGGGTGGTGTCCCCATGCCAGCAGGGGCCTTGTGGAAGGGAAGCCCTGCCTCTCAGACACCTTTCTCCAGCAGCACCCATCTGAGCAGACACTCTCCCTCGGCCTCCAGCCTGGCCTGGGCTGGGAGGAAACAAACTGACCCTTGTTGCCGGGAAACTCAAGAGATCCTATCGCCCAGCCCTGGCAGAGGGACACCGGCCCCTTTCCCAGTGAATGAGGCTGTTGTGCTGTGCACTTCTCCTGAGTCAGAGCCCTCTTGTCTAGGCCAGTGGTGGCAGGAGCAGGGCGGGGTGGCGGGGGAGAGGCCTCACCGTGATGAGCTGGACACAGTGATCAGCAGAGATGCCCTGGATGCAGAGGAGGGAGGGCTGGATGCCTGCTTCCTGGAAGGCCTTGCTCATGTCGCTGCACTTCTGCTGCTCTGGATCTGACGTGGTGCACCACCGGATCTCGACTTGGCCGAGCACTGGAGGCAGGAGACAGTGAGGTCTAGCTCCCAACGTGGCCCATCCAAGTGCCCTAAATGGCTCCAGCCTCAGTCCAGATAGCCAGTCCCCTTCAACAGTCTTGCCCTCCCACAGGGTACAGAGACAGGGCAAGGCGTGCTCAGGGCCTCCTAATCAGGGACATTGACAGATTGGGCAGCTCAGAACCTGACCCATTACTGAGGAGTGGACAATCTCCCAGGACAGCTGAGCAGCTGCCCCACCTCCCTCCACCTGCCTAGGTGGAGGCGGAGGCTGGAGGGAAGAAGCAGCACTGCCTGGGAAGCCCCAGCAGGCTCTGTGACTTGGCAAGTTCTGCCTGTTTCCAGGCCTCCAAGAAGAGGGTACTGGCCTGGGGTTCTTCCCTCAGCAGTGTCCCTGGGCCCTCCTGAACAGGGGCATGTGCCTGAGAACAGGTGGCTGTGGTGGGCTGTCCCAGAGAAGCCTGGCTCCTTCTCTGAGTGTCTGTGTTCTTGGCTGCAGTTCAGACCCTGGGACACAAGAGGGAAGGCTGAGGAATCAGCAGGTTGGGTTCAAGTTCCTGCCCCTATAACTGGTGACTTCAGGAAATACTTGATCTCGCTGGGCCTGTTTCCTCTTCTGAGAAAAGAGATGAGAAAACTTAGCTTATGTTGGAAGTAATCTGTGTGCAGAGCCCAGGACACACAGGTCTTCAGTAGACTTGCACTTGGGCCCTTTGATCTGACCAGGTCAGAGACTCAGAGCTCCCAGCAGGGCCCCAGAGGAAGGGATGCCAGGTTCCCCTGAGGTTGATAATTTTGCAAACCTGAACTCCTCCACTGTTCACCTCCCCAGTCAGACTCCTTGGAGGTCTATACTCCGGGTTGGGGTTCAATTCTCTCTGCCCAAAAGCCACGTCCTCCTCTTGTGGCAGCCTATGCTGTCCAATCCCTACTTCAAGCATCAACACTGTAGCTGCTTGCACGGCCTCCCCCTCTCCTGACCTGTGGCCACCTAGGAAGGTCGACAGTCTTGCTCCTCCCTACCGCTCCAAACTCCCAAACCTTCCCTCACCTGGAGTCCGGTCAACCGCGGAGTCCAGACAAGGGATGGGAGGCGGGTTAATTTTTGGACTGATGAAGAATGAGCAGTGATGTGAACTCCAGCCCCTCGGCAGTCCCCGCCCACGATCCCTGCTCCCGAAGTTCCCGCCTGACTTAACCCAGTCTCAGGCCCTGACTCCCTTGGGTGCTGACGCGAGAAGACCCACCTTCACGGAGTGGGGGTGCAGTCACCCAGGCGGCTTCCCACACCCTCCTGCCAATCAATCCCTCTAAATACACACCCTCCCCTGGGGGGCTCGGGAAATAAGGCTGCTTTGGTCCCTAAACCCTGCCTGGGTTTCCACGCCTGTCAGGAGTAGCCATCCTGGGGGCCCTCCTCCGGGACACCCTGAGGCTCTCCCCCAGGCGCCTCTTTGGCAAGTCTGGAGAGTCCCTTTTTCCAAGGCCAGGTTCCAGGCCGCCTCCTCCAAGAAGCCATCCGGAGTGCCAGGTCTGCCCCAACAGTGGGAGACCCCCTGCCGTCCTCACCGACCCGCGCCTCACGCTTTGCCTACTCTCCCGCCCTCGGGGACGCGGGCTCAGGACGCGTTTCGTGGCTCCCGGCCCCGAAAGGCTCCCGGCCCCGAAGGGCTGG
Source organism: Marmota marmota marmota (assembly GCF_001458135.2). Classification (NCBI taxonomy): domain Eukaryota; kingdom Metazoa; phylum Chordata; class Mammalia; order Rodentia; family Sciuridae; genus Marmota; species Marmota marmota. The sequence goes on from NW_026000240.1 coordinate 1,819,014, forward strand.
AGAGCTTTTGGGACCCCCGCCGGAGCGCCTGCTCTCACCGCCCGGCGCCAGGGCCTCACCAGTGCGCAGAGCCAGCAAGAGCCACAGAGCCACGCTCCAGCCCCACATGGCGCAGACTAGGTCGGGTTGGGTCTGGGTGCGGGTCCGAGAAGATCAGCAGCAACCGGGATTGCTCGCTCCTTCCTTCCTCCCCCTGGCCCCAGCTACTTAAGTGCGGCCCCAGCGCGCATCCGTGATGTCCACGCCTCTGGGGCGCAGCATCCCGCCCCGCCTCCTCGCCCGGGACTGGACACCTGGGCTGACCAATTTGGCCTTGGCTTTCACTCTGGCGCCTCCTGCTGGGGCACCTCTACCCGCGCAAGGGCAGGGTCTGAAGCCGCGGACCTGGCTCCTTCCCCTGAACAAGCTACCCCGCCTTCCAGACCATCCCCGACTCGTCCTAGAAAGACCTCAAATATCATGTCTAACTGGAAAGGGACAGTTCCGATTTGGAAGGAAGAAGAGATTAGAATCCGGGGAGGCCTCCCTTCAAACACATACGGCTCAAAGGATCTGGGGATATAGAGATGAACCCTGGCAGATATGGTCCTGGTTGTGGAGGGGACTTCACAGTCTGGGTGACTGCCTTTGCTCGGCCTAGAGAGGGGTAGTGACTCACCCCGGATCACACATTAGTCAGTGGCATAACTGGAACTAGAGCCCAGGTCCCCAGCAGAGCTAGCTCCTTCCATCGTGATTTGAAAGATGGGAAGAAGATCCAAGAAGAATAGTAGGAGGAAGAAGAAAAGGCCAAAGGAAGAGGAGGAAGAAAGGAAAGAGAGTGAGGGAGGAAAGGGTGGGCTCTTTTGCTAGGCAAGTGGCTCTCATAGCAGATCCCCAGAGCACCAACATTAGGGTCACCTTGGCTCTAGTTACAGCTCTGCCACTGACCAAATGTGTTGGAAATGCAAATTCTCAGGCCCTACCTCTGACCCCTGATCACAGACTCTGGGGCCACCAAGCTGTTTTTTTGTTCTGGTGCACAGTAAAGTTTGAGAATCACTGTTGTTGGCAAACCAGAGCTGAGGTTCTGTTTGATGGGGATGTGGAAAATGGACTGCAGGGATTGTTACCTGCCTCCAACTATGTCCTCACCTTTTATTATTACCTCTCACAAGTGCTCAGAAATGAGACCCTATTTCTTTGCCAAAGGAAGAGGACATGGGTAACATGAACACTGATGAGTGAGAGGGAAGGGACCCTGGGTCTGGTTTGTCTACCTTTGAGACTGCTCTGTACCCTGAGGAAGGAAGGTCTCACCCCTCCAACTGGGCCACTAAGTAGCTGCTTTGCCTCCCACTAAGATGATGAGTAGAAGGAATATGTGCTGGTCCTCAGTAGACCTGAGCTCTTTTTTATTACTGACTCACCCCTCTTTGGGCTTGTTTCCCCATATGTAAAAGGTAGATGATGATGGCTCTGACACTCTCCTTCCCCTCCTGTCTGCTCTGGAGGCATGAGCTGTGGAAGCTGGATCCACTGGGAGGAGGAAGTGTCTCTTTCTAATTTGCATAAAGGTGCCAAATGGATTAGCAGGTAGCCCTGCCACAGGGGCTTCCTAAGAAGACAGAATAAATCTAAGTGTCCTTAGCAAGCCTCCTCCTGACGATGAGGATGAAAAGGCTTATTCTGTTATACTCCAGGAGCAACTGGAAGGTCATTGGCAGGATCAGTGTCTCTTTCTCTCTCTCTCTCCCTCCCTCCCTCTCTCTCTCTCTCTCTCTCTCTCTCTCTCTCTCTCTCTCTTTTCTGGTATTGGGGAGTGAACCCATGGCCTTGCACATGTTAGGCAAGTGCTCTACTACTAAACTACACCCCCAGCCCTGTGTTTATTAAGTTCTTCCTTTGGCAAAACTCCAAGTGATACACAAAAAAAAGTCAGAACAACCACAACCTAAGAGTTTGGGTGAACTCTTTCATAATGAGGTCTTTCCCTGATCTCAGGTTCAGACCTCAACTGTGATATTCAGTGAACTTGCTCTCTCTGGATTGCAGAGGTTTCTACTTCAGGCCTATTTGACTGGACTTAGCATGGGCAAGGTTTTGTATTGATGTGTGTAACAGGGAACTCTATCTCAGCTTGAACCCAGAGTCCATTATTTTTGGGATGCAGATATACCTGGGTGTGTCAGAGGAATGAGTGGGATAGATGCGGAACTAATAAGGCAATAATTTAATCCAGGAAAAACCTTGTGGAGGAGCAAAAGCTCTGAGGATGGTTTTGACTGCATTCTGGCCTCTCATTGCAGTTAAGAAGAAGAACAGAAAACATAAAAGAACTGGTTTCACTAACACTTTGGTTTGACGTTGATGTTGGAGCCTGAGCAGTTCTGCTTTGGAGCCCCCTGATCCTCCCTTGTGATATGAAATCCAAAGAACTTGTCTTCTCCCCTCTGCCAAAGACACAGCTGCGGTTCATGAAGGATTCAGGGTGTCCACCAGCATGGAGCTTACTCATCAGGGAATCGAGGAACTGTAGGATACACCATGGGATGGGATAAAGGCAGCCTCCAAGAACTTAGGTTGGCAGGTGGGGACTCATGAGGCAGCAAATGTGGTAGAAAAATTCCTTTACCCACAATCTTAGGAAATTTTTTTTCATTTCAACAAATCATAATTTATATTTTTATACTTTTATGGGCCTCAATGTCTTTGACTAAGATAAGTGATTTTTGTTCCTGAAGGACACTGGGTGGGATTGGTGTGCTGAGGCAGAACCACCAACTTTGCAGCAGTGAGGTGGTACCAATGGAGATCCCACTTTCACTCCTGGTGCCATCTGATATGTGTTTGCCAGCTGCTGAGTATGTCTTAATCTGTATGTTGAGAACATAGGTAGCCATATTGAGCAAGTTTTGTAGATAAAAGCTCTGGCCTCCTTAAAAGTATTTTTTCTGTGAAGCTTAGGGGGACTTAGGGAAAGCCTGTCGGGCTACGTGACATTCCCTGTGTTATTATTTCAAAGGCAGATTCTGTGCTTGATCATCTCTGTACTCATTACAGAGCCTGAAACATGGGGGATGACTTCTAAGCATGAAATATTTAAGCTTTTGAATTTTATTAACTATTGCTAATTGTGTCTGATGCTGCCAATGGGGAAAGAATGAAGAGTCACAGGATTTGGGGGCTAGGATTTTCCCAAGAGCTCTGGGCAGTTGTGTGGCATGGCAAGGAGGCTGAGCTCTGTGAGAGTAGGTGGTTTATTTTCTACAACCATTCCAGTGGTTATCCACATGGCCAGAATAGAGAAGGTGTTCAACACATAATCATGGTACCACTTAGTATAAATTAAGGGAAAAGTAGATAGTTATTTCTTTCAAGATACTTGGCTAAGAAAGGAAGAGCAGAGGGGTTGTTTTCAGGGGCTTTAGGGTCATGGGTAAGTTAGGAGACTTTCAATCATACAGCCAGAATGGAAAGAGCTCATGAAACTGAAGACACAGGAAAGGTGAATAAGTGGAGAAGACGTGAGGGAAGCTCAGCAAGACAGGCAGAGACGATAATCTTGAAGGATAAAGAGACAATGGTAACAGGATGGGGTTAGAGTTTGGATCTGGATTGTTTCCCACAGGCCCATAGAATGAAGGCTTGGTCTCCAGCCTGTGGCACGATTGGGACATGGTGGAAACTTTCAGAGGTGGGGCCTGTTGGGAGGTTTTTTTTTTTTTTTTTTTTGCCCTCAAAGGATTGAGGGACCCCTACCTTTCTCTTTTAAGATCCAACCATGAGGTAAAGGGTTTTGCTGAAATGCACTCCCACCATGAAGTGCTGCCTTTAGAGGCCTAAAAGCAACAGGTCAGCCTAATCATGAATTGTATCGTATGAGCCAAAATAGTCATTTTCTCTTTATAAGGTATTTATCATAGGTATTTGTTATAGTAGCAGAAAGTGGATTAATTCAGATGTGAAAAGTTCTAATTGGGTCAAGCCTTTAATCAAGTGTAAGTCCCTCAATCTTCAGCTCAGTTTATTCTTTTAATCATCAAATTATGAAAGTTTTATTTTCCTGAAAATTTTACTTGCAGGCCAGAGTTTAAAATGTAGAGGAGGATTATAAAGGCTCAAAGATGGGAATTCTGGAGATAAAGATTTAAAGTCATTAATACATTTCCATCAATTTAATTGAAAATAATTTTAACCTGAGCAAAAACCAGTATAAAAGGAGGTAAAGGGTAAAGAGTAAAATCAAGAACATTGTATTTGGCTCTGTCACTAAGATTTTCAGTGAAATTATTTATACCCCAGCTACTTCCAAGGAGGGTTTCAGCTGACTCATAATGAGAACATATGTACACAAGGAAGATAAAATTGATACAAAAAGAGAAAAACCCCACAAAGCATGTCTAGGAAGGGAGATTATACCAGAAACCAGAAAGGAAATGAGTATAATTTTAAAAAAAATTAATGCTGGGTGTGGAGGCAGATGTCTGTAATCCCAGCAACTCAGAAAACTGAGGCAAAAGGATCCCAAGTTCAAGGTCAGCCTCAGCAACTCAGCAAGATCCTGAAAAAATAAAAAAATAAAAAATAAAAAGGGCTGGGGATGTACTAGATTCAATCTGCAATACAATTTTTTTTTTGGTTGATTTAGATTTATGGTCAAATCTTTTTACCCACTCCCATCTCCACCCATCTGCAAATGAAGCCATTGTCAACTCTCCAGCAAGGCTGTTTTCAGCCTGTTAGAAAGCCACAGCAGTGGAGACCTTGCCATTCGACTGGAGGTGGGAGGTTCTGGAAAAGGGGCTGTGCCCTTTGATCCCTACCCCAGGGGGGTACTTATCTGGGGCAGATGAAAATACTGCTTAATCTGAGACACCCAATGAGGCCAAAGCAGCACAGTAACTACATGCTTAGTGGTGCCTGGATGTCCAGTGGGCACCATAGAAATTCAGACCAGAGGCTATTAACTAGGAAGCCTCCTCCAAAAGAGGGGAGTTTGGAGTGGGCTGTGAAGGAAATTAGGGCTTTGATAAGGGTGTCTGAGTGGGGAGGACATAGCTGTTGGGAGGTGGATGTGGGTTAAGGACCTGGATTACAGTTCTGACACTGGAAATGATAGCAAGAAAAATATGGGGAGAATTAATAGTATTTGGTGAACAAGTGAGTTTGGGAAAGAGAAATGTCAAAAGCACTAAGGTTAAAGCTCAGGTGACCTTGAAAGGACATTCTATTATGTACAACCACTATTAGCAATAGGTAGAAAAGTTACAAAGTAAAGCTTTTTCTTAGTAAGGGTATGTCAGATAAACTAGATCTGAAGCAAGCACTGATCTTTGAGAAAGGGATCGCTCTTCAAAAAAATTTATTTGCTAGTCTTACATACCACTAGGGAAGTAGATATTTTTGATTAAATAACTCTCACAAGATTTAGAAAATCTTTATTTGTAGAGATTCAGGATGGAACATATGGGACTTTCATACATTTCCTCGTCTTCAGCTATTCCATCTGTGAGGTAAATGAACCTAATTTTAGACATCCTAAAGGAAAAAGATTACATCGCTCCCAATCTTTTCTTCCATCTTTGTTCAATATATCATTGACATTAGGAAGTTTCACAGCTAATTTTCTTGGGTACTGACTTCCATACAATTAAAAAAAATTCTACTATAGTAAAAACTGTCCAAATGAAAAACAAAAAGTCCAAATGAAATTGGTCATTAACAACTGATTGGCAGGAACTGGAAAATGCTCAATATTCTTACTTTGGATAAACACCAGTAGTCCCTAAGGTTGCTAAAGCCAATTTAAAGAAATGATTAAAAAAAATCACACACACACTTGGAAATCATACTGTGAGAATAGGAAAGGCTGAAAAGGTCCTGTGGAATATCTGCCACAGAAAAGGTCAAGTGTTATGCCAACCAATCACTGGAGCTAGCTCTCATCAAAAGTTCCTTCAAATACAAGGCACCTGAATTAGTCGTCTGTAATAACGTAAGAAATATTAAAATGCACAGAGGTTACCACACAAAGAAAATAGACAATATGTTTGAAAAACAAACCACTATTCTTTGGAGTTTAAAAAACCCCAGATTTTCCAAGAAGATCATTGCTTTGTCTCCAGGGACTGTTACCTAAGTTAAACGGCTATTTTTCAGCTTGTTGCTCAAACTACCACCATCTTTTGACATCCACGTGGGACTGGTTCTAGGACCTCTAGTAGATACCAAAATCTGAGGATAACAACAATCTGAGGATGCTCGAGCATTTACATTGAGCTACATACTAGAAGTAATCTAGAGATGACTTTAAGCATCTGAAAGGATGTGCATGGGTTGCATGAAAATCTACACCATTTTATACAATGGACTTGAAGACCCACAGATTTTGGTACCTATGGAGGATGTCTTAGGCCCCCCACCCCCCCATGGACACTGAGGAACAACTGTATATGAATAAACAAAAGAGAGTAACTGATCATTACGCTGGGTGTTAAGATGGTTTCATTTTATGCCAATATTTTACATAGTTATGTTTTTAAAGAGGTGTATATTTAACTGGCATTATTTAAACCTTCCACTATTTTCTAATTTCTACTCTGGTTTCCTTAGTAAACATTTATTTCCCTTAGGAACTAGTAATAAGAATCTGGCACACCCAGCTACTGGATGTTCTCAATGTTATTTCTGAGGGTTTGAAATTCTAAAGTGCTGTTTCTTGCAGACTCCTTTTTGGGCCCGATCCCTTCTATGAATGGCTCATGGGATCTATTATTCCTATAAAGTTTGTTTTAGGATAATAGGCCCCTGTGCAAGTACCAGAACATGTGGATGCTCACAGTATCGACGGAGTTTGGGTGGGGAGTCTGTCATGGCTTTTAGCCTCAAAAACTCATTTCTGCTTGCTGTTTCTTGTCCCTGTGGATATAAGCATGACACAGAAATACAAAACTATAGTAGGAAAAACTGGGAACAATCCAAAGGTCCTTCATCCAGTGAAAGGGACAAACTTATTGTATATTCCAAGAAAGGGAGTATCAGCAGTAAAAACTAATGAACTATTGATATGCACAGCGATATGAATCTCTGAAATCTTTTGCCAAATGAAAGAAGCCACACCTAAAATGCTCTGTATGATTTGATTCCTTTTATATGATATTCTGGGAAAGGCAAACAAAAACTATAGGCTTGAGGATAGGAGGGAGGTATTGACTTTATAGGTGCAAACAAGAGAGAAACTTTTGGAAAATGGACTGTCTGAATGAAACTTAAAAAGATAAGAAGGGAGAGGGGTTTTCTTTAGGATAGTAGTAGTAACTAGGTGGGAGCTGAGAAAGGGACCTGGGGTGCTGGTTATATAAGGTAATGATGGTTTGTAAAAAATCATTGAGGCACACACATACTCAGGTATATTTACACATTATGTGTCATGCTTCAATAAAAAGTAGAAAACCAAAAACATACAAAGAAAGCCAGGAGAGAATTCTAGCCTTCACCCTTTTCTGGTATCCTTCCCCAAATTTTTTTCCATCTGCTTATCATTAATAGAGATGCTAGGCAAATCATAGTGTGAAACTTCCCCCTGGTCAGGTCTGGTAACGGCTCCTCGAAGTCTCAAACAATAGCAAATTACTTGACCACCAGTTCTGTTTATAGGGCTGACCAGTAGACAAGGCTTTGTTTTATCAGCTTAGGTAAGTGTATTTAAAGGTGGCATGGAGGAAGAGCTGGGTTAGATAGAAAGTGGATGAGAAAGTTAGTCAGTGAGTAAAAGCTATGATCATTCTATTTTTAATCAAATCGAATGAAACTATTTTACTGCAATGATTAAGTACTGTTTCACTCTATCTTAGGCCTGTTTCTAAACTAACAACAATTAATATTATGGAGAATTGCCACTTCAACTGTGGAGATGAGGATGGCTTAAGAAACCCAGATGTCTTCCATGTTTGAAGTTGAGTTAGGATGAGGCACAACTCACAGCATCTCCACAAAAAACTAAGTGATCCTTAGAGATGAGCACATCTGATTACAGGGATTTTGAAGTCTAAATAATTTCTTAAAGTCTGTCAAAGAAAATTTCTCTACAGGTGATGAAGAATGGTGGACTATATTCTCAGTCTTTCGCTACCATCCATGAACACTCCAGAGAAAGGGGGAAGAACCGGGATTGAATGTTGAGTATCAGATGATATGATTAGTGTTTTGTATACACTATTCAACACTTGGAACAATCCTTTAAGGTGTTCAAATCCCACGGCAACTATGGTAAAACTAAGGGTCAGGTTAATCTGCACAAAGGGAATTAGACTCCAGGTTTCTGAATCCAAAGGAAAAGGGAATTAACTTTAGGGTGTACTATGTGCACCCCATTATTTATAATCTTATCGATTTCAAAGTATCTCCAGTTCAGGTAAGTACTCAGTTAAGAGGGATGGCGACTTGCTCAAGGTTAGGTATATAACTCTTTAAGTGGCAGAGTAGACACTCAGACTCAGCTAGGATTCCAAAACCCATGTTCTTCACATTACAGTGTACCACTGCCAAAGTCAGTGAGAGGTGTATGTAATGTGAAGAAAAGGAAGAAAGAAAACAGAGTTTTCTAACACTGCTGAAATAAGTGGTCTAAATGTTGGCCAGAAAACGAACACCTATCTTTTCTCTACCTTTCAAATTGCATATTCCTCAATAGAAAAAAATCTGATATTTATTTTCTTCAGTAATCCAAATTCCTGGGAATTGAACAACCCATTCAGTTTAGCTTGCAGCACGGGAAGAAAAAAACTGGTATGGTAGAAAAACAACATTTTAGGAATCAGGTGTTAAAGGTTCTAATCCTGACTGTGCTCTGGATTTGTATTGGACTTTTGTTAAGACATTGGGTTTGTTGGGCTTCTGTTTTACCACATGAAATTAAGAGTATTAAAGGCAGAGAATACTCTTGGAAGATAAATGTTTAATACTTTAGAAAACAAATTATGCTCAGTATTAAAGTGCCCAAATTGCCATGTTTGGAGTTTAAATGCTAAGCAGTGTTTAGCAGGTATTTGTTAACCAGAGTGTATTTTAGTGGAATGAGTTCCACAAACTTGTTTCTGTCATTTATTAAGGATCCCTATAGAATTATGGAACAGGAAAGCAACCAGAAATGTGTCATCACATTTTAAGAGGCATTTTTCTTTTTTCCAACTTAAGGACATTAGGTAGCATATAAAAACATGAAATATTTTATAAGCATATAAAGCTGTATATCATTCCCTGTTCATTAGATTACTGGACATTTTCTTTTGAATGCAGCTCTAATTTTGGTTCTAAAGAGGTTCCTTCTTTGTATATCATTGTGATAGTGCTAGTGTGACTTGTTTCTCTGTAAGTAAAGTCTTTTCAGTTGTGATGGAAGTGACTTACTCCATCTGTCCCCATTTGACTTGGAGCAAGGATCTTCATTTCAATCTCTTTCCTTATTTGTAAAGGGGTACAAAAATAACAATTTAAGTCACAGTGCCTTACACAGTAAGGGCTAAAAGCTGAGGCAACATAGTACAGGAAAAAACAGACTTGGGGCAGAGAGACTTGGATCTGAACACCAAGACTGTCACTTTCTAGTTAACTCATGTTGGGCCTTACATTGTAAGGGCTACTAACACCTTCTTTTAAAAATCTACCTAAAACATACTAAAGTGGCTATTGCATAGTATTTGGCAGTTAGTAATTTCATTAATAATCCTATATAATCTAGAAAGTTGCATATTACAAAAATCATTTAATAAAGATATCCAGAAAGCAATGTGATACAGATTTTAACATGTGTCATCATTTTATATTTCTTCTTGGTTTATAATGTGATTATTTAGTGAATACTTTAAAATAGCTTATGCTGGAATCTTGATGCGACTTTTGAAGCTTTGAGATTTTATAATTCTCTTCTAAAATGTTTATATTTGCTAACAATCTACTACATTTAGTGTTGACAGCTATAATTTATTATATAATGGCTCTTGAATTCAGGATGTAAATGATGAAATGACCCAAATTGTTCCAAGAAAATGTTGGCCTATAAATTTTTTCTTTCAAAATTCAAGACACATTTAACATGCAGATTTTACAATAAAGTTTATTAGCTGTTCTCCTCTTTCTCATAAATGGAATGGATAATGTTGCTAATTCTTTACAAACCAGTACTCATTTAAGAAATCTTAATGAGGAGGTTGTCAAAAACCACATATTTTAATAAACAACTCCAAAGAGCAATGGGAAGCCAAATGATATTATTAATAGAAAGGACCAGAGAAACTGATTTCTGAAGTAATTTCTACCTTTCACTAAAATATCTTTAAAATTGCTCACCATGATGATCTGGGCAACTCTAGTACAGAGCAGCTACATAGGATGAAAGGTGTCTGAGGGGAAAACTCACACATAAATAGGGTTTTTGCCTGTTTTCTTATCATAAAAGGAGGAGAACTTGGAGGAAAGGCAGAGGACCAAAATCAAACCCAATGACAAGAAAAATGACAAAACAAAAACAAAAACAAACACCCCCTTTCCCCCAGGGAACCTTTTGAAAAGTTCTATAGAAGAGGAGAACATGCTCATACTTTTACTTGCAATCTAATTTCCCTAGAGGCTTCTCCTCACAACCACTGTACTCCTGTTTTCAGTTCACATGATTAAGAAAGATAAGTTTGATCAATTTATATTTAATTTAAAAACCAAACAAAAAGTTAGGAGTAGGTGGCAAAAGAAAAATATATTTTAAATATATATATATGTTTGTGTGTGTGCAACTATGTAAAGAAAATAATTCCCATAGTTACAGTTTAGTTAAAGAAAGTTTTATATATATTTATATATATACTTTATTATAACAAAATAGTCAGTTATTGTGGGTAAAATATTCATTAAAATCTGACCCCTAAGAATACATTTAAAGTTTTTAGACTACGAATTGGACTCCTTTTCCATTGCCCATAATAATTACTACATCTCCACTGTAATGTCTTGTCTGCATTTACATCTATGACATTTTCTCAACCTTCTGTACTGTAAAAGGTGAGCTCCCCTAGCACCTAAACATGGCCTTAATTCAGAAAATGTGATGATCATTATGTATGAACAATTTTTTGTAAGAAACTAAACAGTGTTTGCACAAGTAGATTAAAAACATTTGAACATTGTTATTCCTAGCAAAGGTACTGGGGAAAAAAGAAAACCTCAAACAATAAAAGACTTAAAAGACTCTTATGTAAAATGAATATCCCTTGTGAAATTATGAAAGTCAATTCGGACATTAATTTTAAAATAAAAAAAAACATTTTTCTTATTTATCTATAATGAAGTAATTACTTTGATAATAGAAGTCAATTGAGAAAAGGACTTGAGAGGTAATAACATTGGCCAAACCATGCTACTAAAGTTAAGCGTGCACAGTTGCTCAAAGTCTACTAAATCATTGATTAAAACCACTTTTCTTTCATTTGTATTGAAATTTGAAAAGAATGTATATAAAGCTTTTCTGCAAATGTCTTAAAGTTTCTTTCCCTTAAACATTAAGGAATTTTACCACACTTTCTGCATCTCCCCAAACCCTTAATAGCTGGTCAGCCATCCATTTTTAATTTGGAAAAATGGCTACAAACCGATAGTGACATGGAATAATACAGACGTTGCAATGTGAAGGAGACATCAGATGTCAAAAATAAGCATGACTGCAGACCATGATGAGTGGGATATGATTAAACATGAAAGGAGAACTGAAGACAGACTCCAGAAGGAAAGGGCTAAGAAATGTCAAAGAATATGAGATTGTGGAAAAGAGAAATAGGGAAACATGAATCTTCATAATTTTTCTTTTGCTGGAACCCAGATGTAAGGACCAGACTGTTCTTCTATGATCTGTTTCACTTGGTTGTAAATGTCTTCCAGCGTATCTCCCTGTACAATAGCTGTAATAATAGAAAGAAAATTAGAAATCATTAATTGTCTATCTTTGCCATTACAATTATTGGTCAAACAGCATAATCTTAGAAGTAGTTAATCATCTGGGAAGTCACCATTTCTATGTTGTTTGCTTAGTAACAACTACTCATTTGTTTAATTTTACTATTTGCATAGCAGATGTTATATTTTTAAAACTGAAAAAAATTAAATTAATTGATTTTCTTCTTTTATTATTTGAGCATGTGTTAGCATTACTCAATTACTCCCTCCTTCAGTGTTGCTGAACTGAACCAACCCAGGGTCTTGCACATGTTAGACTGGTCCTCTACCACTGAACTGTGTACCCAGCCCTTAGCTTTATTCTTTTAAAATACGTTATATATTTCCTTAACTTTTCTGATTTCTTCATAAATTTACACAGAAAAAAGGAGAATGGATACAGTACCATAGAGAGCAAGCATGGCCACTTTTTAATTTTTTGTTATTTTGGGGGAGGGGCCATTAGGAAAAAAGAGATGATTATAGATTGATATTTCTTCCTCTAGAATGCTAGTATGTCAGGCATTAGACTGGGTGTTAGTGGTTAGAGACTAAAGAAGAATTCAAAATCATAAGTCAAATAAGTCATTTATTATGCTATGAAAATATGCTCAGTGATTTTTGTAAGATCATCATAGGTGTAGATTCCCACAGACTCAAAAACCTAGATAAAATACAAAATGGAGATTTTAAGTAAAATTGTCTATTTGGTGACAGATTATATACATTATGAGAAGATGTGGTGTGTAGGGAGGACTTATAATATGTATTTAACAATGCTTGAGTAATCAAAAATTTTCAGAGTATCAGTTTTACGACAATTCATATTTGCGCTAAAAATAGACATTCCTTTATTTTATTTTTTTGCAGTGGTGGGGATTAAACCCAGGGCTTCCTTGCACATTCTAGTCAAGCACTATGCCCCTGAGCTATTTATTTCCCTAGACCCCTAAAGACAGACATTCCTTAACATCCCTGGAAATAGTTTATTTGGCAAAACACTTGGTTCACTAGTTTGACATCTGTTTTATTCCAATAGCACAGGACAGAATCTCACAGTATAGGTTGACAACAGCATACAATGACTTATTTTAGAAGAAACTAGCTTGGGAAACTAAGGAATTGCTTACTTTTTTAAATCCATTAATGGAATGGTTACAAATTAGGATTCTCCTTGAAAAGAAACTGGGAAAGCATAAGGCTACAGAACCTTAACTATGTGATTAAAAATAACATCACCAGTAATGGTACAAACTGACATCATAAACTTTGTATGATGCACAGAGGGTACTTCTCTGCATTTCTTTGATATTCCTGCTCCCAATACATAACCTAGATCTAAAATGAGATTTGACAAAAGAACTGACCTTTACTCTTTAAAAATGTCATATGAATAAAAGTAAAGATTGAAGAACCATTCCAGATTAAAGTAGATTATAGATGTAACTTAATGCAACAAGTAGTCCTAGATTGGATTCAGTAAGAGAAAAAACATTTTCCCCCCATTATGTTCTACAGACATCAGTAGAATAATTCACAATATAAAAATGGAATCTGTAATTAGAGAAGATACATCAATGTTAAATTTCCTGATTTTGATTAATAGTACTATTATTACATAAGAAAATGTCCTTGATTTTTAGGAAATTCACAAAATAGTTATCTTTTATTTATTAAGAAATAAAGGATATCTATTTGTAACTTATTCTCAAATGTTTTAGAGAAAGTTATAAATGAGGTAAAAGTTAGCATTCAAAAAATGTAGATGAAGAGCATATGAAACTTTCTTGTGAATTCTCTTCTAAAATTATTTAAAAAAAAAAAAAGAAAAAAGAGTACAGGGCTTTTAATACCATAATGCTTAATGGTGCATATATAAACACTAAATATAGGCTGATCATTATTTCAAATAAACAAACAACAACAAAATCCAGGAACTGTGGTGTGAACTTGTAGTCCCAGCTACTCAGGAGGCTAATGCAAAAAGATCACTTGAACATAGGAGTTGAGGGCCAGCCTGGGCAACATACGTAGCTTGTCTCTCTCTCTCTTTTAATATTTATTTTTTAGTTTTAGGTGTTTTTTTACATTTATGTGGTGCTGAGGATCGAACCCAGTACCTCATGCATGCTAGGCGAGCACTCTACTACTGAGCCACAATCCCAGCCCTAGCTTGTCTCTTAAAACAAAACAGAACAAACAACAAAAAACTGTCCAAAAATAGTAAGGAATAATTTAAAGGACTAACTGGAGAGATAAGATTAGTACTGAATTGTATCCCCTATTTTCTTTTTAAATAAATATATTTTAAAATGGATCAAAGGCCAACTAATCTTTGAGAAGGTACCAGGAATACACAACAGGGAAAGGCTATGGTCTCAATAATAAGTGATGCTGGAAAACTTGATGATTTTTTTTTTTTTTAAAGAGAGAGAGAGAGAGAGAGAGAGAGAGAGAGAATTTTTTTAATATTTATTTTTTAGTTTTCGGTGGACACAACATCTTTGTTTGTATGTGGTGCTGAGGATCGAACCTGGGCTGCGCGCATGCCAGGCAAGTGCGCTACCGCTTGAGCCACATCCCCAGCCCCAAACTTGATGATTTTATGCAAAAGAATGAAACTGGATCTTATTTTATATCATTTCCAAAAATTAACATAAAATGGATTAAAGATTTAGATTTAAGATCTAAAACCATACAACTTCTATAGGAAACAAGGGAAAAACTCTTTGACACTGGTATTGGCAATAATTTTTGAATATGACATCAAAAGCATAGGCCACAAAATAAAAAATAACCAAGTGGGACTATATCAACCAAAAAAGTTTTTGTATAGTAAAGGAAACAATCAACAAAATGAAAAGGCAACCTAAGGACAGGGAGAATGTTTGCAACCAAATTATCTGATAAGGATGTAAGAAACTCAAATAGCTCAACAAAAAAACCCAAATAATCCATTTAACAAGTGAACAAAGATCTGAGTAAACATTTTTCAAAAGGAGACATAGATACCAATGGCCAATAGGCATATGAAAAGGTGCTCAACATCACTAATCATCAGGGAAATGCAAATTAAAGCCATAAAGAGATATCACAACACGCCTTAAGATGGCCATTATCAAAAGATAAGAGAGCCAGGTGTGGTGGCTGGCACATGCCTGTAATCCCAGCGACCCAGGAGGCTGAGGCAGGAGGATCACAAGTTCAAAGCTAGGCTTAGCAACTTAGCAAGGCCCTAAGTAATTTAGCAGAACCCTGTCTCAAAACAAAAAATAAAAAGGGCTGAGAATGTGGCTCAGTGGTTAAGTGCCCCTGGGCTTAATCCTTAGAATAACAACAACAACAAAAGAGATAAGAAAAGAGTGTGGGGAAGATGCTGTTGGTGGAAGTGTAGGTTAGTACAGCCATTATGGAAAACAATATAAAGGTTACTTAAAATGTAAAAAAATAAAAATACCATAGTGTTATGATTTGAATGTCCTTTCGAAAACTCATATTGAAATTTAGTTGCCAATTTAACAGTATTAAGAGAAGGGCCCTTTAGAAGTGATTAGGTTATGAGAGCTCTTCCCTTAAGGAAGGATTAAAACTGTTATTGTGGGAGTGGATTAGTTATCATGAGTGGGTTTAAGTTCAGCCCCATTCTCCATAGTCGAATGTATGCTTATTTGCCCTTCTGCCATGTTATGGCACAAGAAGAAGGCCCTCATCAGTTGTAGCTCCTTGATTCTGGAATTCTCAGAATAGAAAAACTGTAAGCCAAATAAACTTCTATTTTTTTATATTTTACACAGCCTGTGGTATCCTGTTACAGCAGCAGAAAACAGACACACATGATCTTGCAATATCATTTCTGGGTAGACATCCAGAGGAAATGCAATCAGTATGTTTAAGAGACACCTGCACTTCTATGTTCACTGCAGCATTATTCACAATAGTTAAGATTTGGAAATAGCCTAAGTGTGTGTCAATGAATGAATGGATAAAGAAAATACAGCACATATACCCAATGGAATATTATTCAGAAAACAAAAAGGAGATTCTATCATTTGCAACATGAGTCAATCTGGAGGACATTAAGCTAAATGAAACAAGCCAGTCACTTATATATGGAATCTAAAAAAGTTGAACTCACAGAGGCAGACAGTAGCATGGTAGTTGCCAGAGACTAATGTGTAGGGGAAATGGGGAGATATGGGTCAAAGGATATATGCCTTTGTTCTAAGAATAAGAAGTTCTGGGGATCTAACGTATAGCAAAGTGGTTACAATTTAATGGAGTGATTTTAAGTGACCTTACCACACACAATGTGTGGTGACAGATGTGTTTTCCTCTGATAAAGTATGAATGATTCCTGTATATGCTGTCCTTATCAACAACCAAAGAAATATAAAATTGCAGGAGTCCCCATTCTACTGCCTAATCTAGATGAATTTTCCACAAGACAAAACCAGAGACCTTAAGGGTCTATTCTGAAAATGATAGTACTAGTTATTACTGATAGATATTTGTAGTTCAATATTCATTTGAATGGGTTACTTCATATGGATTCAAAGCAAAATATATTAAATAAACAAATCTTATGAAATAATCTGGAAAATTTGATTATTTGATGGTATCAATATAAAGGTCACTGTCACACATGGTTCCAACCTGTGAAATGTTCAGTAAATTCCTGCTCCAGTTTCATGGCTCTCTCAAATGTTTTTCTGGCTTGTTCTTCTGTTAGACGCTTATTCATTTCCCTATGCAAATAAATTTTGAAATTGGTAATTATTACATTATAATGCCTTTTGAAAAAAGAAGACACAAATTAAAAAAATCATGTAAAGTTCAGCTCTGTTGAAAATACATGTGTCAGATTATACTGTTTTATACTTAGAATGCCAAAATGGTTTCAATACATTCTGCATTGGCTCAAAGAAGCCAAAAAAAAAAAAAAAAAAAAAAAATTCAAAAAACAAACAAACAAAAACCCCAAGCATTAATCTATGACAGTTTTGACTTTGATAAAAAGTTTATATTAAAATGTGATTTACAGATCTATCTGCAAATTTACAGGGGGCATACGAACACACTAGACACCATTATGATGGCAATCAGAAAACACAATAAAAAAATCAGAAGGCAATCAGAAAATACAGTCTGAGGGAAAACTGCAGAAAAAATGATCTGGTTTCTCTCCCAATTAATTACAGTGGTGAGGGATAGGGAGAAAGAGGAGGGAAAATCTATAGACGAAAAAACTAATTGTCACAAATACAATTTATTTGGGACTTGGTTAAATAAACAAATTGAAAAAATAAAATTTATGAAATAATTAGAAAAATTTGATGATATAAAATAAGCAATTATCTTCTGGGTATATACTAAAATATATGGATAAAATGATATAATGTCTGGTATTTGTTTCAAAACAATCTGGAGTGGAGGGGCAAGAAGATGGGGGACAGATAAAACAAGACTGATTATAAACTGATAAATTATGCTGTAGCTGGATGACGGGTATACAGGAATTTTCTCTTGTGAGGGAAAGCTTTCACTATTTCACCATTAACTATGATGTTTTCATTGGTATCTTCTATAGTTACTGTCTAGTGCCCTTTCACCCTACAGTATTCCCCTGAACATTTCTTGTAGATAGGTCTAGCTATCGATGTCTTCAGCTTTTGTTTATTTGCGAAAATCTTAATTTCTCCCTCATTTTGAATGACAGATTTGCCAGTTATAGGATTCTTACTTGACAGTTTTTTTTCTTCAGTGCTTTTACATATCAATCCATTATCTTCTGACTGCCAAAGTTTTGGAAGAGAATTCTGCTGATAATATTACTGTGAATCCCTTGTGATGAACTACTTCTCTCTTGTCACTTTTAAGAAACTTTGTCTTTCGACAGATTGATTACAATGTGCCTTAGGGAAGGTCTCTGAGATTATAAAGCTTAGAGTTTATTGAATTTCTTTGGTATTTATATTCATGTCTTGTATGAATTTTGAGAAGGTTCTGGCTATTATTTCTTCAAATAATCATTCTGCTCCTTTCTCTCTTCTCCTTTTGGGTCCACATGATGGTGACCTACAGTCCCCTTAGGCTCTGGTTCACTTTTCTTCAATGTTTTTTCTTTCTGTTCCTGAGACCGATAATTTCTATTGTCCTATCTTTAAGTTTTGAATTTTTCTTCTGAATGCTCAATGTTCCTTTGAATCTTTCTAGTGAATTTTTTATTTCAGTTATTGTTATCTTTAGCTCCAGAATTGTTTTTTGCTATTTTTTTTTTTTTAGGTTTGTTCTCTACTGATATTTCCATTTTGCTCATATAGTGTTTTTTTTGAACAAGCCATACTGTCTGGTTTCTTATTTATTTATTTATTTTTGGGTACTGTGGATTTAACCCAGAAGCACTTTATCACTGAGCTACATCCTCAGACCTTTTTATTTTGAGACAGGGTCTTGCTAAATTGCTGAGGCTGGCTTTGAAATTACGATCCTCTTATCTCAGGTACCCAAATCGCAGGGATTATGGGGATTCCACCACGTCCAGCACCCCTGATTAATTTTTAAATGTTAAACCAGCCCTGCACTCCAGGAATAGACCCTACTTGATACATTTTCCTTACTTGAAAAAATTGTTGGATTCAATTTGCTTGTAACTTTTTTTTTTATATTTATTTTTCAGTTTTCTGTGGACACAACATCTTTATTTTATTTTATGTGGTGCTGAGGATCGAGCCCAGTGCCCCGCACGTGCCAGGGGAGCGCGTTACCGCTTGAGTCACATCCCCAGCCCAATTTGCTTGTATCTTGATAAGAAATTTTGCATCTATATTTATCACTACGACTAGCTCATCATCTTCCTTTCCTGTAAAGTTCCTATCAGGTATCAAATTAACGGCAATAAGTTAGTTGAAAAATTTGTGTGAGATCTGCATTTCTTCTTGGCTTTTGGAAAAATTCATCATGTCCTCTTGGCCTGGCATTTTATTTGCTGAAGCATTTTTTTGGTCACAAATTCAAATTCATTTTATTGAGACTATTCAGAATTTCTTAACATTTTTTTGAAACATAACTTTCAAACATGGAAGAGCAATATAATAGATATATGGCACGATGAATTTTCACAAACTTACATATACCTGTGTGCTTAATTCTTAAATCAAAATACAGAACATTCCCAGTATCCCAGAATAAAGTGTGCTCATTCCAGCATCCATACTACCCTTAAAGGGCAACTTTCAGAGTCAACACTTAAACTTGGAGTAATAGATTATATGTACTTTTAGGTCTGGGATTTTTTTAAAAATTCATATTGTTTATGAGCCTCTTCCATACTTTTGTGTGTAGGTAAAGACTGTTCATTTTCATTACTGTATGATGTAATTCTCTCAACAATCAAATACATATCTTTGGTTAACACATGGAGATTTCTGTTGAGTATATATCTGGGAATGAGACAGACATAAGTTAAGCTTATGTTCAAACTTATAAAACACTCACCATTGTAAATGTACTCCTTACACATTGTTACGAATGCCAGCTGTCTTTTTCATTTTAGATATTAGGGTATGTAGGTAGTATTATATAACATTATAGTTTTAACTTGGATTTCCATGCTTGGTTCAGTACCCTTTTTTTGTTGATTATATGGAGATCCTCTTTTGTAAGGATATCCAGGTCCATTTTTCATCTGGCAAACTTTTAAATGGCTACTAAACGTGTAGTAATATTCTCTCTTTCATCTATCTCATTCATGATGTTGACATTGATATGCCTTTATTTTCTTTTCTTGATCATTCTTAATGGTTTATTGTATTCCAAAGAAAACATGTTTGGCATTATTTATCCTCTCAAATATATGTAGGTTTTCTATTTCATTAATTTCTAATCTTTCTACCTTCTTTAACTGAAATTTTTCTAATTTCTGAAGAGTTTAAATTTATACCTAGTCATGGTGGTACATGTCTGTAATCCCAGTGACTGGGGAGGCTGAGGAAGGAGAAAATCAAGTTTGAATATCAAGTTTGAGAGATCATGTCTCAAAAAACAAAGAAAAAAAAAAGGGATGGGGATATTACTCAGTGGTAGAGCGCCCTTAGGTTCAATCCCTAGTACCACAAAAGAGTTCAGATTTTAGCATTTTCCCTCTAATATTTGATTTTTAAAAAATCTTTTTAGTTGTCAATGGACTTTATTTATTTATATGTGGTGCTGAGAATCACACCCAGTGCTTCACACATGCTAGGCAAGCACTCTACCACTGAGCCACAACACCAGCCCAATTTTCAACATTTTTAATATTTAAGGCTTTGTAATGTTCTTTCAGCCCTTCAGCAAGGCCATAACAACCTTCAAATTTATTTATTGGGCAACTTCACTACTATTTAGTTCAAAACATGTATTAATTTATTCTGATTTCTTCTTTAGCTCATTCTGAAGTATAATGCTTAGTTTCTAAATATATGAGGATTGTCTGATCATCTTTTTATTACTGATTTCTCATTTAATTTCATTATCAGCAGATATTTGTTTTCAATCACTTAAAACCTGTGATCCAGGAGATAATTAGTTTGGGTAATTGTTTCCCATGTACTTGAAATCAATGGATATTTTGTAGATGTTGAATACAGTGTTTAATGTACATCAGAAAGTTTTAAATATGTTTTTGCAGTGCTGACAATTGAACCAGGACCCTGTGCATGCTAGGCAAGTACTCTACCACTGAGCCACATTCCCCAGCCCTGCCAGAAAGATTTAAATTTGTGTTATTCTATAACCTAATTTATTAATATTTTTTTAACTGACTGTTTCATGACAGATGTGATAAATTCTTTCATTATTTTGGAGTTATATTTTGTTCCCCCGCACAGGGGAACAAACTGTCAAATTGTGCTTCATCTATTTTGAATTGTCATTAAGTGCAAAAAGGTATGAATAAATTTTCCTGGTGGAATTTTTTTAATAAACATTTATTAAATGTTTACTAAACTTTATCTCTAGTAATAATTCATTTCTTAAAATATGCTTTGACAGCAATATAAATCCAGCCTACTTTTGGTTAATGTTTGCATGGTATATCATTTTATTTTCCACCTTTCTAGAACCTAAAATTCAAGGTGTTTCTTATAAAGGTGACTTATGTTCATTTTTTCCTTATCCAATCTGACAAATTTTGCATTTTAGAAAATTTCATCTACCATTTAGTATGGAAATGAAGTGACATCAGACAAACAATAGGGATTATTGAAATATTGGGGTTCATTTATACCATCTTAACTTTCTCTGTTCTTTTGCCTCAAATGCTCTGTTTTTATTTGCCCTTTCTTAATTTTTGTTTAGATTCTATTTTTGTAAACACATTCTTTATTTACAATTCTATATCTGTTACCTTCTACTTCAGTATTATTAAAGATGATGATAACAGTGAAGATAAATATCACAGTGCTTATTTAATCTTCAAAACACCTCATGAAGTGAGTATATATACTATTATTGTCCCAATTTTATAGACAGAGAAATTGAGATGCAGGGAAGGTAAATAAATTACTCAATAGTGACTAGATTTGTATTTAGAGGCTATACTTTAGATATTTATACTTACATGATATTGTCCATGGATTTGGGTTTAATAAAAATGGATATTGGGTAAAGTTGTGCAATCTGTAATCTTTTTATAGCATTTCCAGACACATCAAGTATACAGTGTTTTCCCTAAAATAGAAAAAAAAAATCTAATTTAAAGAGTTCATGTCAATAAATGATAATTTCAACTTAGGCACATTAAAAAATTTAATATTGTGAAATACTTCAAACATATAGAAAAATAATAGACATAATGTACCCATTATATTTTCAATGAATATTAACATTTTATGATTGCTTAAAAATTTAAAAATCTTGACATTGAAATATTAACATTTTATCATTTTTGCTTTATTTTCTCTGTACATGTACATAACAGTTTGAGAGTAAATTGTAGACATAGTGCTCTTTTATCCCATATTTCCTATAAATAGTGGCATCTCTTACATATATATCATAGTGTATTTCTACTTCACTGTCTAATATCCCTTTACTGTATAAGTGGGAAAAAAATTCCTGGTTTAGGATCCAATCCAGGATTACATATTGCATTTAGTTGAAATATCTCCTTAGTCTCCATCAGTCTGGCATAGTTCCTTAGTCTTTATCTTTCTTGACTTTGGTATTTTTGAAGAGTATAGAACATTTAATTTCATAGAGTATGCCTCAATATGGGTCACAGCCTATTCCTCACTATCAGATGGAGGTCACAGGTTTTTTTGGTAGGAGTACTTCAAGTATGATGTTGTGTCCCTCTCAGTCCATCATATGAGGGAGGCACATGATATCTATTTGTTCCACTGCTAGTGATCATCATTTTATCACTTTTTAATGTTTTTATCTGTCAGTTTTCTCTACTGTAAAATGATTTTGCCTTTGTAACTGGTATGTATTTTGAGGGAAGATATTTTGGGGTATGTAAGAACCCTGTTTCTCATAAAATTTTCACTCATTAATTTTAGCATGCCTGATGATTCTGGCCTGAAATCATGGTATTTTTCAAAACTTCCTAATTTCATTAGGAATAGTAGACATCCTAATGCAAGGCAAAGCTTTCCCTTCCATCCTTTTATTTATTCATGTATTTGTTTATGCCATTATAGACTGCTGAATTCTTATTTTATCCTACGTGTTATAGTCAGTTTTTACCATCATTTGTATCAGTGTTCAAATATTAACTTAGTTCTTACAATCAAAATTATACAAAAATGTATACTCAAGAGAATGTCATACTTCCAATCTCTTCTACCACATTCTCCTTTCCCCATCCTTTCCCTCTTTGTAGTTAATAAATCTCATTAGGTTCTGACTTGTCCTTCCTGTGTTTTCATACAACTGAGTAAATGTATGTATGCTCTCATATTTTCCTTTTTTGGGTACCATGACATGCATACTTCATCTTTTTGGCATGTTGAATATCAGTTCACAGATACCCTCTTTATTATTATTATTATTTTCAGAAAACTCTATTATATGGATATGAAGTTGATTATTCAATCATTCTTTTATATCTGGGATTTAGATGGTTTCTGTATTTTAATTATAAACAATGCTGCAATGAAAACTCTTTTGCAGATGTATTTTTATATTGCTAGGTGTGTTTCTGGGATAAATTACTAGAAGTGCTGTGGTTTTGCCAGGGATTGCCAAATTCCCCTCCAAAAGGTTGTACTACTCTGCATTTCCAATAGTAATGAAAGTTGTTTCTTCTCAGATTCACTAAGAAAACATGTTTTCATATACCCCTGCTATTGGATAGGTGAATAATGGAATTTAGTGTAGTTTTAATTTATATTTCTTTAATAATGATTAAGATTGGGTATCATTTCATATGTTTAAAGGCCATTTTTATATCTTATTTTTGTAGAGTAGTCACCACTTATTGCAGAAGATATGTTCTAAAACTCCTAGTAGATGCCTGAAATCATGGACAGTATTAAACCCTATATATTCTGTCTTTTCCTGTATGTACATCCACAATTGAATGCCTTTTTCATCTTAACTAAGCACTTACCATGCACTGTAGCCATAACTTTTATAGTTTGTGGCATGACAGCAAGACTAGAAAGAATTTCTTTTTCCTTTTGCACAAGTATATGGATAGATTATGTTCTCACCATACAGATGTTAGCAACCACAGCATAAGATATTTTTTTTAAGTTCAGAACTTTCACTTCAAGCACATTACAGCTTATCTTTGGCATATACTAATTGCCAGCATAAGTACTTTTTGTTCTGGGGCCATTAAGCAAAATAAGGGTTAATTTTTTTTGGCGGGGGTGATGCTAGGGATCTAACACAGGGTCTCATACAGGTTAGGCTAGCACTGTACCACTGAGCCAGATTCCCAGCCCCACAAATAAGGGTTATTGAATATAAGCACTGTGATACCACAACAGCTAATCTATAACCTAGATGGCTATTAAGTGACTATCAGGTAGATGGTGTAAACAGTGTGAATATAATGGAAAAGAGATAGATTTCATCATGCTATTCAGAATGGTGCCCAATCTAAACTTTTGAATTATTTATTTTTTAGAATCTTCTATTTAATATTTTTATATCTAGGTTGACTACAGATAACTGAAACTAGACAGTACAACTAAGAAAAAGTGGGGGTCTACTCTATTCATGTATTTTTTCTTGCATGTTTTCTGACCTTGTTAATGGTGTTTTCCAAAAGCTTTTGAAAATGCTTTTAGGACATGAAAAAGTTAAAAAAACATTTTAAGTGGTCAAATCGATCACTTAAAATGTTTGACCTTTTATTACATCAAATTTTGCAGGGGGAGGGGATACTAGGGATTGAACCCAGGGGCACTTAACCACTGAGCAATATACGCAGCCCTTTTTTGTATTTTATTTAGACAGGCCCTTTTTAAAAATTTATTTTATTTATTTATTTTATTTAGACAGGCTTCACTTAAGTTGCTGAGTCTGGCTTTGAACTCACGATTCTTCCACCTCAGTCTCTGAGCTGCCAGGATTACTAGCATGTGCCACCGTGCCCGCCTAGCTATTATATCTAATTTTGATTCATGCCTAAAAGAAAAACAACAAAAAACCAACTTTCCTCTGACCAGGCTGTGTTTTCTGTTCTCAACTATAGTACAGCTAATTTTCATGTACAGGGTGAGGTATGGATCTATAATTTTAATGTTTTTTTTCCAGGTGTCTCATCACCATTTATTAAAAAGCCCATTATTAAAAGCCTCAGTGACTCGAGAAGACACCTTTATCAGATATTGTGTTTCTATATGCACTTGGGTCTTCTCTGGGCTGTTTTTTTTTTTTTTTTTTTTTTTCTGTTCTACTGTTCTGTTTGTCTATGCATGTGTCACAGATTATTATTTTAATTAAAAAGGTGGGATAAAATTCTTTAGCATCTAGTAGGGCTAGAATTTTTGTAGCTTTCCTTTTTGTCCTGGCTTCACATATGAACTTTAATTTGACTTCTCTAGCCCCATAAAAAAGGTGATAGGTATTTTTATTGTGTTTATATATAAATTTACTTTGGTCTTTCCAATTGTTAAATTGTTCCAATTGTTCAAGTCTCATTTTGTGTCTTCCAGGAATATTTTATGTGTTTTCTCATTCAATCTCTGCATATTTCTTAGGTTTACTAAGTATTTTATATACTATTTCTTATAGTATAAATGGGCTTTTATCATATTTTCTAATTGGTTATTGCTCATGTATCTGAAGGCTACTAACTTCTACATATTAATTTTATTAATTGATGGTTATTGTACTACTTTTATTTTATAATAATGTTTAATTTTTATAATGGCTTTATTGTTTGTTTTACAAAGTAAATTTTACATTTTGTGTGGTTTTCCAGGTATACTATACTATCTGAAAATAGTTATATAGCTTTTCCAATTTTTATGCTTCTAATTGGTTTCTCTAACAGCAATGACTCAATACCTCAAGCATGATATTGAGTACTAGTGAAGATATTGGTCATTCTTGTCTTCTCATCATATTGGAAATGCCTTATCTTCTGATAACCCATTTTGTCCCATTGTTTCACATATCATATTTGTTCAACATCCTATTGAAAAGATGACTTATATACATATGTAAAGGATACTATAATATTCCAGTGTCCTATTTGTAGAACAACCTGTATTTTTGTTATTAATAATAATAAAAAAATTAAAGATACATAAGCTCTAGACTATGATTTTCAACTTATTTTAATGTATGCATATCAAGTTTGTCGAAACAGTTTCAGAACTGAAGACTTAGGCTTAATAGGTTTAAGGATTTAAAACTACTAACTAGTCATCCATACATCCATCTTATTCTTTTTTCTCTTTGTAAAACATACTAACCAATCTCTATATTTCTGAGTTTTTTTTTTTTGTTGTTAAATATTTTTTAGTTGTAGTTGGACACAATACCTTTATTTCACTTAATTATTTTTATGTGGTGCTGAGGATCGAACCCAGGATCTCGCACGTGTGAGGTGAGTGCTCTATCGCTGAGCCACAACCCCAGCACTGTTTATATTACTTCGTTATATAATAAGTATGCATGTATAATATTATGTTTACCAAATATATTACATACCATTTCTTAGATTGTAAGTGGGTTTTTCTCTGTCATATCTTCTTATTGATTATTGTTCATGTATCTGAAGGCTACTAATTTCCACATTAATTTATTAATTTATGCTTTACTCTAGTGTTTTTATTTATTTATTTATTTTGTTATCAGGGATTGAACCCAGGGGTGCTTAACCACTAGGCAACAATCCCAGCCCTTTCTAATTTTTATTTAGAGACAGGGTCTTGCTAAGTTGCTGAAACTGTCTTTGAACTATCTTCCTGCCTCAGTCTCCCCAGCTGCTGGGATTATAGGTGTGTGTCACAGTGCTCAGCCTAGTGTTTCATTTCATGAGTCTTATTTTATAATAGCTTTATAATTTATTTTACAAAGTAAATTTTATAACTGATTATGTATCATTATCCAGGTATACTATACTATCTGTAATATGACATTGGGGTTTGTCAACTAAAATATTTACAGGTTGAGCATCCCTAATCTGAAAATTCAAAATTTGAAACTTTTGAGCACTACTAACATGAAGCTCAAATATTTTTTTTTTCTTTCTATCTCTAATAGGTCAATTCTGGTAAACTGCATTTTCCTAAGGAAATTAGTCTATGTTATCTAAGCTTTCAAATTTATTTCCATACAAATGTACAAAGTAGTCTTTTATGATTTCATAATGTTTCAATGATTATTTCTTTCCTGTATTCCTGTTTTTATTATTGATTTTTCTTTTAAAAAAATCAGGTCACTAGTGGTTTGTTTGTTGTGTTAGTTTCTAAAGATCTTATGTTTTTCTCTTCTCTTGGTTAATTAAAAAAACTTTATTAATTATTATAATAAAAAGAATATGCCACTGACAAAAAAATATTTAAGTAATTCAGAAAGGATGTAAAAATTCCCCCCAAAGCACAGGACTTAATTTTTCGTAAAACAGCTTAAAGCATAATGACACTCAATAACCTGCATATATTTCAAATATACAATTTGATAAACGTGTATACACTCTAAAATCACCCCCAGAATCAAAGTGATAAACTATCTATGACCCAACAAACGTTTCCTCATAGCTTTATTTTTTGTTTTTGTTTCAGGGGATTGAACACAGAGGCTCTTAGTCACCGAGCCACATCCCCAGCCCTTTCAAAAATATTTTATTTAGAAACAAGAGCTTGCCGAGTTGCTCAGGGCCTTGCTAAGTTGCTAAGGCTGGCTTTGAATTGGTGATATTTCTGCCTAAGCCTCCCGAGTTGCTGGGATTAGAGGCATGAGCCATTGCGCCTGGCTCCTCATAGCTTTGTAATCTCTCCCTAACTCTCTTCGAGCAACTACTAGTCTCCTTTTTGGTAGTATAGTTTGAAATTTCTAGAACATTACCTAAGTAGAATTATCCAGTATGTATTTGTCTGACTTCTTTTAGTAAGCAGGATTATTTGATATGCTATGTTTATCAATAGTTTAATTCTTTTATTGCTGAGTTAGTATTTCATTGCCTGTAAATAATACACTTACAATTTTTTTTAGTCGTCAATGGACCTTTATTTATTTATTTATATGTGGTGCTGAGGACTGAACCCAGTGCCCCACACATGCTAGGCAAGTCTCTATCACTGAGCCACAACCCCAACCCCATATGACACTTTATCCATTCATAGGCTGAGCAACATTTTGGTTATTTCCAGCTTTGTCTATTACAAAGAGCTGCTATGACCATTTGTGTGTAAGTCTTTATGAATACATGCTTTCTTTTTTCTTAGGTAAACATTGGGAAATAGATTATATGTTAGGTATATATTTAAACTGTTTTTCAAAGTGGTTGCACTATTTTATATTTTCACTGAAGAGTAGGAAAGTTTCAGTTGCTCTGTATCTTTGCCAAAACTTGATATGGTCAGTTTTAAAAATTTAGCCATTCTAACGGGTAAGCATGGTGGTTTCAGTTTACATTTTTCTAAGGACTGATGATATTGAGCATCTTTTCATGTGCTTTTTGGACATTTGTATACCTTTGAAGAAATGTCTACTCAAATCCTTTGCCCTTTTAAAACTGGGTTTCTTGTCTTTATTGTTGTGTTATAAGAGTTCTTTATCTATATATGGTATATTAATTTAAAAAAAACAGGCACAGGATTGAAAAACATTTCTCCTAGTTATGTAGTATTCTTTTTTAGGATTTAGATCTATGATCCATTTTGAATTATTTTTATATACAGCCGAGATACAACTAATCAATTGTTTACATACCACTTATTGAAAGACTGTTTCTCTACAGAATTTGTAGGTCCATATGTCCTTACGTTGGTCTGTGCCAGGAATGAATGTATAAATGAATGAATGAATAAATAAATAAATAAATTTTTGGTGGGGGAGATAAGAGTCTGGCCCTCTGGGCTCAAGTGATTCTCTTGCCTCAGCTTCCCATGTAGCAGGAATTACAGTTGGGCACCAACACCCTGGTTTATTTCCTTGATATACATGCTATCTTCATATCAATATCACATTGTTATGGTTACTGTTTTCTTAATAAATCTCAAAATCAAGTTCTGTGAGTCCTTTCACTTTATTTTTTCATAATTATTTTGGCTATTCTAAGCTTTTCTGCATTTTCCATATAGATTTTAGAATTAGTAGATCAATTTTTTTTTTTTAAGAGAGAGTGAGAGAGGGAGAGAGAGAGAGAGAAAGAATTTTAATATTTTTTTTATTTTTTATTTTTTTTAGTTATCGGCGGACACAACATCTTTGTTTGTATGTGGTGCTGAGGATCGAACCCGGGCCGCACGCACGCCAGGCGAGCGCGCTACCGCTTGAGCCACATCCCAGCCCCTAGTAGATCAATTTAAAAAGGAGTCTATTTGGATTTTGACTGGGGTTGTACTGAACTTAGAAGCTCAATTTGAACAGAACTGATATCTAAATCAGATTGAGTCATGCAATCCATTATTTTAAATTTTTGATTGACATGTATTTTTTGTACATATCAATGGGGGTGGGACATTTCCATATATGATTACAGCTTGCACAGATCAAGTCCAACCTTTCTTTCCCCTTACCTCTTCCCAACCACTATTAATCATTATTCTACCACTTATTTTTTCAAATGGTAAATTTTAAAAAAGTGGACAGATTCTACTTTCTTTTTTTGATAATGTATTTTTAAGTTTATAAATCTAAGAATGACTCACAGAATCAGTTGAGAAGTATTTCTTCCTTTCCATTTTTTTTTTGTTAGAAAGTTTCCAGTTGAATAGGACTTTTTGGTTTTCATTTTCTAATAATTTACAGCTTTAGTATAAATTGTCATCAAGACTCTTATAAAATTTATTTTATGGAATGTCTTAATATTTTCTTTGGAACCTATATATGATCATTTTTCTTGTTGAATCTTCCTTAAATTAAAAAGGTATATTTTCTATTACCTGAATGTAACATTTCACATTGAATATGTATGGTGTTTAGGTCTTCACATCTTTATTATTTTTGTCTTTGCTGTATGTATATCATCAGTTGTATGTCAAGGAAACCCTCCCTTTTTATTTTTTTCTCTGCTGAAGAGCTGCCTTACCCAAACTATCACCTTTTGAGTCCTTTCTGTGCTTTTAGATCTTTTACCTACTGTGAATTTGCAGGACTTTTTTTTTTTGGTAATTTTAACTTATAGTAGACTTTCTCTTTGTGAAGGGATTTCAGATCAATCTGAGGTTCACTGTTTCCTCTTCTTTTTTCTCTTCCATGCATTTTATTCCTCCAGACTGCTTTTGCTTTCTACAAAGTTTGCCTCAAAAATATTCCACTGGAATTTGGTGTTTACTTTTATATTTCTCAGTAATTTGAAGTGTTATTATTTATCTTTTAGTTAGGCTAAGGGTGTGGTTTGTAAATTTTAAATGAGAATTCAAAGGAAAGATATTCCAAAACAGTTACAACTCCAACTATTTTCTCTTCTTTCAAAGGAAAACTACTAGCTGGGTGCAGTGGTACATACCTGTAAACCCAGCATCTAGGGAGGCTGAGGCAAGAGGATCATAAGTTTAAGGGTAGTTTAAGGCAATTTAGCAAGACCCTGTCTCAAAAAATAAAATGGTCTGGGGGTTTAGCTCAGTGCTAAAGTGCCCCCTGGGTTCAATCCCTGGTAACAAGAAATGGTGTGTGGTGGGGGTGGGGGGAGCAATAAGCCCCCCAAACAAACAAAAAACAAAGGGAAACTACTCTAATAGTAGCTGTCTGTGTACTACTATTTCCATTGTGTTTTAATGTTTAGTAAACATGAAATCCATAAATCATACAGACTATCCTATGATTTAAAAATTTGTATAAATGATATATTCATGCTATTGTTTGGATAAATGTCTCCCAAAGGTCCATAAGTAAAGGCCTGGTCCCCACAGTGGCAGTGTTGGGATGTGCTGTGAACCCTTTTAGGAGAGGACTTTTGTCACAGGTGGGGATGGGGGTATGCTTCAAAAGGAACTTGGGACCCTACACATATTCTTGAAATGTGACTGCTTAATCAACATACACATTCCTGCCATGATGTGCTACAATCTGCCCTTATCAGATGCCAAACCAATGGGGTTGCCTGATCTTGGATTCTGAACCTCCACAACTATGAACTTAATAAATGTTTTCTCTTTATAAGGTTAATTTGTCTCATGTATTTCATTATAGTAATGCAAAACTGACTAATTCAATTCACTACATTTTTTTTTACTATTTTTATTTATCTATAATTAAAAATATAGAACAATACCCAAATCATGTGTATAGCCATAAAATGAATGCACCTATGTAACCAGCATCTGGTTACACAGATCATAAAACAAAATATTACCAGCACCACAGAACCACCTTGTATTCTCTTCTAAAGCCAAAGAAGCCAGGTAAAAAATAATGTAAACAACATAGGTCCACTTTATAAAGTTTAAAACCTGGAAAAATTAATTGATGATGAATTAAGTCATGATAGCACTTACTTTTCAGAAGGGAGGTAGTAACTGAAAGGGAGTGATTTCTGGGAACACACATGAACTTTTACTGTTCCAAACTTAATTAATAAAATCAGAGTATGTACTTTTGTGACTGGTGAAGGCCACTGATTATTTGTTAATTGTATTTAATATCTACTTCACTAAGTTCTTTTATAGTATATATAGTTTATATATAAATTCCTTTGGGTTTTTCTGTGTGTATACACACACACACACATACATACATACACTAAAAAAAGATAAAGCTGTTTACAAATATGTTTATATATATACATATATATGCATATATACCATATATATGTATGTATATACATATACATACATATATATACATATACATATATACATACATATATATTTACATACACACACATACACACACATCTTGTAAACAGCTTTATCTTTTTTTTAGTTCATTGTTTTGTTCAGCTTCCTTGGCTAAAATTCCGAACACAGTGTTAAACAGTAGAGAGTGGGCATGTCTTGCCTCTGAGTTTGGTTGGGAAGCTACTTTTTGGCATAAACACAATGTTAATGAGTTATTCATTAGTTTCTACACCTTGAGTACTTAATTCTATCAAATGTCTTTTTTTGCAAAGATAATAATTTTTTCTTTAGTTTGTAATATATTGTCTAATACCAAATTATCTTTGCATTTACTAAAATAAATTGTATTCAGTCATGATCAGTACTTTTTGAAAGTGGTGATTAATCATTAAACTTTATGCACTGACATTCATGTCACTGGGCTAGAATTTTTTTTTTTTTGGTACAATCTTTGTCAGGTTTTTCAATCTCACTTAACAAAATAATTTGGAAAGGTTTTTTTTTTTTTCTCTCTCTCTCTCTTTTTTTTTTTTTTTGCAATTTAAAGTCCAAGATTCTCTATTTAGTCTCTGTAATTGTTTAAGCAACACTGGGAATATTTGATCTTAAATGTTTGATAAAAATTACAATCTGGGCCTAATGCTCATTTTTGCTAGAAGATCCTTTAATTACTTGTTTCTTCTATGCCTGTTTTTGTTTTTGTATGTATTACATTTTGGCAATTTGCAATTTCTCTTTAAAAAGATTTTTAATTTGTATAAAATTTATTTGTATAAAAAGTCAGTTCAAAAAAAAAAGTCTTGGTTTATGTTTATTTCCCCTTGTCATTTTAAGTTTTTCTTATTTGTGCTTCCTCCCTTTTTTCTTAATCAGTTAGCTGACAGTTTTGTCTGAGCTTCCTTATCCCCCCAACCCTGTCATAGAATCAGCTTGTCAGTTTATTGGCTCTGCTGTTCTGGTTTTCTACCAATTGCTTTTTGCTTTTCTCTGTATCACTGGGGATCAACACTTTTTGCTTTTATCTTTACTAATTCCTTCTACAATTCACTATTATAATTCTTAGATTTACCAATGTGGATGCACTTAACTAGTGGGTATATTAGTTATTAGTTTATTCATTCTAGTTGCTGTATCCCAATATATGAATAAATCATAATTCATCTATTTTATGTTCTCCAAACATATGAAGCAAAAGTTCTATCCTATCACTCTTTAATACTGTCAAAGGCACACCGGATTAGAAACTATATTCTGGAATTACTTTGATGCTCACCTTTTCTGCTACTTCTCGCACAGACTGAACACTTGTTCCATAAAGATGGTTGTTATACTGGCCAGCTTCAATGAATTTATGTTCCTGGATATCTTTTTCCATCTGCTCTCTTGAAGTCACAAAATGATAATCTCTGCCGTCTACCTCATAATCTCGTTTTGGTCTGGTTGTATCTTTAATAGAAAAAGAGCTTGGGGAGGTGTTTAATATTAAAAACACAATAAATCCATTTTTTATTTAAATCATTACTTTGTAAACTTTAACACAACAGACATTAATTTAAATTGGAAAAAATAAAATAATACAGAGGACAGAGAAATAATTGATAAAATAACTACAAATCATTAAAAATAATTATGTTTACTTTTATTACACAGTGACAGACAATGTTAGAACAATAATTAAGAGTTTTATTTTGGTTACTCACGAGGAACACAGGATCCAAATTTGTCAGGAAATTCTGATATCAAGTCATCGTTTATTCTGTCTTTCATAGGTCCCAATATGATAACTGGTCGAGTATAATTAACTATAAAGATAAACTATATGTTAAAAGGAATAAACACTCAACAAACATTAATGTATTTTATTTCAACGGAGACCAAAAATATCCTGAATTGTCCTGAAAAATATTTTTCTTCTTTTACTATACCACTGTACCATCAACCAAGTTGACTAATTTGCTATTTCATAAACCTTTATTAAGATCAATCAACAAATACACGAAAAAATGCTCACCATCTCTAGCAATCAGAGAAAGGCAAATTAAAATTACTCTAAGATACCATCTCACTCCAGTAAGAATAGCAGCCATTATGAAGTCAAACAACAACAAGTGCTGGCGAGGATGCGGGGAAAAAGGTACACTCATACATTGCTGGTGGGACTGCAAATTGGTGTAGCCAATTTGGAAAGCAGTATGGAAATTCCTTGGAAAGCTGGGAATGGAACCACCATTTGACCCAGCTAGTCCTCTTCTCAGACTATACCAAAAAGACTTAAAAACAGCATACTACAGGGACACAGCCACATCAATGTTTACAGCAGCACAATTCACAATAGCTAACTGTGGAGCCAACCCAGATGCCCTTCAATGAATGAACGGATAAAAAAAACGTGGCATTTATACACAATGGAATATTACTCAGCACTAAAAAATAACAATATCATGGCATTTGCAGGGAAATGGATGGTATCGGAGCATATTATGCTAAGTGAAGTTAGCCAATCCCTAAAAAACAAAGGCTGAATGTCTTCTCTGATATAAGGGGGATGACTCAAAATGGGGTAGGGAGGAAGAGCATGAGAAGAAGATTACCACTAAATAGGGAAGAGAGGTGGGAGGGAAAGGGAGGGAGAAGGGGAATTGCACGGAAGATGGAAGGAGACCCTTATGGTTATACAGAATACATGTATGATGTAAGGGGAAAAAAAAAGAACTGTGTCACATTAGATTGGGTAGAGAGAAGTGGTAAGAGGGGAGGGGAGGGGAAGGGAAGGGGGGGAAAGGAAGGACAGTAGAATAAAATAGACATTATTATTGCTGTGGGTATATATGTGACTGTATGACCAATGTGATTCTGCAACCTGGACACTCAGAAAAATGAGAAATTATACCCCATCTGATTCAAATGTATGATATGTCAAGATCATTGTACTGTCATGTGTAACTAATTAAAATAAAAAAAACCTGGAAAAAAAAAGCTCTTCAACTTGACTCAATTTCCTGCTATAAGTCAACCAAATTAAATTTAGCATTTTTAGGAGATGTTTCCATATATTGCTAATATTATGTCATTATAAATGAGGAAAAAAGTTTTACTGATCTTTAAAATCCTATTAATTTTTGTGGTACTGGGGATTGAATCTAGGGGTGCTCTACCACTGACCTACATCTCCAGCCTCCTTTAAAATTTTTATTTTGAGACAGGGTCCCGCTAAATTGCCAAGGCTGGCTTTGAACTTATGATCCTCCTATCTCAGGCTCCCGAGTAGATGGGATTATAGACATGTGCAACTGTGCCTGGCTACTGATGGTTTTTGAAGCAGAAATTGTATGGAAGCAGAGCAAAGAAGGGCAAAACAGAAATTGAGTGTACAAAGTGATGTAATCATAGTAATGATTTAGAAAGATGATCTAATAAAATGTTTATAATAGGTTGTAAGGAGTGATTAGAGAATCAGAACTACTATTGTGGTAGGAGGGATGAAAAGGAAATCGTTAATAAGAAAGACATGACAGAAGTAGAATAAATAGGGACTAGAACCTGACTGGAAGAGGAAGATAAGGAATAGAGAAAAGTCAAAGATTGCTTCTAAGATTAATAAAAAGAAATGCTTATTGAAAGGACAGTGATGCTATTATGAATGATGGAAGGTTGCTTAGGAAGTAAAATGCTAATATAAATCATATTTATAATAAACTTTATATTATTTCTAATATACTGTGAGTTAAAACCATGTTTCCTAAAATTCATGTAATAAATTTCTACACTATCCATATAGTAAAAATGTACTAAATGTACTAAAATGTACATTTAAAAACGTATGAAAATTCTAATATAACAATTTTTTAAGGCATGAGACAGAACTGTTTTCCAAATTAAGAAATTAAAAAAAAATTAGACTATAAAACATCAATGGGCTTTACAAACCTTCTTGTTGATTCACTGGTTCATAAGACAACACATATTCTTCTTGACCACCTATCAGAAATTAAATCACAGATTAATTTGGAATGATAACTTGCTAATTTAATTCTTTACAGATACCATATGAATATTAAAACTTTCTTGAGAAAATGGCAAAGATGTAGAAAAAGGTACTTTATATCATATCTTAACTGTAAGATTTTGTTGAAAATAGACAAATTATTAGGTCATAAAAACAAGTTTGATAAATATAAAACAAAATATAAATGTGCTATTTATTCAAGGACTATCTTTGTTATTCTACTATTAATAATGTGCTCCTTTTCTGGGTCTACCAATTATAATATTTAAGAGTGCATTTTATTTTAAAAATAATCACAACTATCTTACAATTAAAAATTTTGAATACAACAGTAAAACTGTCACTATTTCACTGATGAAAAAATTCACTGATTATTCTACTTTTCAATTTCTTTACTTATTTATTTATTTTTTGATGTTGGAGATTGAACCTGGGGCTGCATACATGCTAGCTCTACTACTAAGCTAAATTGCCCACCCTTAATTCAAAGTTGAAAAACATCAGTTAAAGTGAGTTAAAGAATAACTTTAGATAAAACTAAATACTTTCCTTCCAACAAAATACATTTTCCCTTGATCTTAAAACCACATTAGAAATTAAAGCTTCTGAAGGTTAAATTAAAGGTTTAGCTCTTAGGAAATATGTTAAATAAAAGAGCCTGCAATTAATATCTGAACTCAGTGAAAAGAAAAAGAGTTAAAAATTCTAGGAGTTTCTAACAAAAACACACATATAGAAAACAAACCAGAATCCAAGCATTATTAACAAAAGCAACAAAAATTGGTTAATGTATTTGAAGATTTTCTTTTTATCAAGATTCTATAAAAACTTTACCAGTAATTTTGTCATTGACTTATACTGTGCATCTACAGTTATAGGTCTTTTAAGTTCACATACTGGGTTAATATTCTTTACTACTTTAAAATGCATTTTTTTGTTTTAATTTCATTATTATAATATATTAAACAGATATTTTATAAGCTGAATTATAAAAACTAGATATAAAACATAGTTTACATACTAGCAAAAACATGCAATTTGAATATTCCACACCTTAATAATTCATGCAAATGGTGAAAGAGACAGTATATACTTTCATTACCTCTTTTGAGTCTAGAAAGCCACTTAACTATTCTATAGTGGGTTCAAGTTATAAGTTAATACAATACTGAAATATAAGAAATCACATGCCCACAATAAAAAGAAAAAATATTAAGTAACTCTTATATAGAAAAAAATAGTCAATTAAATAAATGAGGGTTAAAAGTATATATTGTCAACATGAAAAAAATACTGGTGATAGATATTAACAGGATGGACCTTTAGAGCAGCCATACTCATCTGTAATCAAGATTACTTTCATGTTAGAGAGCAGTAAAAAAAAAAAAAAGAAGTTAAAAAAGCAATTTTAATTTTTAAGGTGCTACAACTGGTAATTTATGTACTTTCCCCTCCTCCCATGCCCCAATCTGTTTAAAAACTTGACATGCTTCTAAAGTTCACTTAATAATACCAAGAATATACTACAAAACACCAAGAAAGAAAACAGTATTACTTTTTAAGCAATGGTTTAAAAATTTTCCTTTCTTACTTCTTATGTTCACCATACAGGTGGTGATAAATAATGACTAGACCCAGATAACTCCTGGTGAGGCAGAGTAAGAAAGGAAATAAAGTTGGTTATGATTTAGCGTTACTAAAAAAACATTATGTTAAAAAGACAATTACTAAACAAAATATCAAAATACAAGTTAATGTCCCAATTAACCAGATGAAAATTTACTTTTTAATATTATATTAAAACTTCAGAAATTAATTTAATGTATACACTGAATATTCCTTATCCCAAATGCTTGTTTCAGATTTTAAGGTTATTTTTTTAAATTTTGAAATATTTGCATAGAAGTTACAAGCTGAGTATCCATAATCTGAAAACCTGAAATCCAAAATGCTCCAGAGTCATAAAGTTTTTGATCATCACACTGGTACTGAAAAGTTTCTTTCATTTTTGGATCAGAGATGCTGAACCTGTAGTATAATTTTATTTTTCAAGTACATAATTTGTCTTGGCTTTTCCTGATTTTAAAATATTAAACATCTGATTTTCAGTTTATAGAAGACACTGTTAAGGAAGAGGCTACCCAAAGAATGCGTAGTATTTCAGATAACAAAAGAACAAGTAATTTAAAACACTTACGGTAACTACTTTCACTATCGCTGGCATTAGAAGTTACATGCTCTGAAATTGCAGGACAATGAAAAAAATAAAGAAAACACAGTGTCACGAATATAAAAAACTGATAAAAGCAAATTATTAAAATAAAACATTAAAATAAAACATGGTGACATTACAAAATGTTGAGATATAAAGTTTTAAAAAGTATTTTTGATTTTCTGAAGTTTAATTTTTTTCAAATAAATAAGAATCAGCAAGGGCAAATACCTGTAATTAAGGATAACACTATTTTTTACACAACACTTTACAAACAAAATCTATATAATTAATAGCAAGTAGAATATGACAAAGAAAGTATATTTGGCATCACTAAATTTAGTTTATGAAACAGTTAAGGACCAGGAAAGGAGACAAATTATATTTGAATAAATAGCTGCCCATATTAATGAAGAAATGTCTTTGTAATTTAAAAATAGATTTTGTTTTTCAGTATAGTCTCTTTCTTGTTGCTGAAGAGAAATGAAAATCTATATTTCTGAGATTATAAAAAGCATTTTAGATATCAAATTAAATGTCTCATAAAAAGTTAAAGGGAAGAGAATTCTACAGGTTGGGAATTACATTTTAAAATAGACCAGTATTTCTTAGAAACTCCACCTTAATAAAATTAACAGTAGATGCTTTGTAAAACATTGAAAAAAAATTCATTCAAAACAAAATATCTATTAAAAAATTGCCTGATCTTTCCTTTTCAAAGTGACCCCATTTCATAACTTCATTAAATAGGCACTCTTCTTATACATGTAAATGTACTCTTTCAATAAATATCTTCCTTCAATAAAGAAGAGACTAACTTTTTTTTTGGTACTAGGGATTGAACCCAGGGATATTATTAACATACATTAATAACACATTATTAACTCTATCCCTTTTTATTTTTTATTTTAAGTCAGGGTTTTGCCAAGATGCTGAGGGTCTCACTAAATTTCCAAGCTGGCCTTGAACTTTTAGATTCCTCAGCCAGCCTCCCTGAGTTGCTGGGATTACAGGTGTGCAGCACTATACCCACTCAAGACTAATAATTTTATTTATGTATGTGCTTTTTTGTATACTTTTATTTATAAAAGTATACAAAAGTTTTTAATGAAAGGTAAACCTAAATTGCTGTTAGGGAAAGAAAATAAAAATTTAAGGACAAGGAAAAAGTCCGAGGATAAATATTTGCTATGCCATAACACCTACTAGGTAGGCTTTTTAAAATCAAATAGCACTATCGGCACATACAGAGAAATGGCAGATCCTTAAGATTTCAAGTTAAAACAACAACAATTCTTGGTTTGAAAAAAAAAATGTTTTTAAATTGCTATCATAGTGAAAAGTAAGTCTATTATT
This sequence comes from Marmota marmota marmota, assembly GCF_001458135.2. Classification (NCBI taxonomy): domain Eukaryota; kingdom Metazoa; phylum Chordata; class Mammalia; order Rodentia; family Sciuridae; genus Marmota; species Marmota marmota. Next base: position 1,857,997 of record NW_026000240.1, read on the forward strand.
CTAATTTACAAAAGACAAGTTGTAACTTTATCATGGTTATTGCAAGTAGAATTGACTAATATATGATAAACACACATAAAATGGTGTTTATTTTTCAGCTTACATTTAAAAATTTATTTTCATGTTACTACAAAGACTTCAAAACAATTATTTAAAAGTGTATAATATTGGGTTGGTTCAGTGATGGAGTGTTTGCCTAGTATATGTGAGGCACTGGGTTCAATCCTCAGCAACATATAAAAATAAATTAATAAAATAAAGGTATTGTATCTGTCTACAAAAAAAAACCTTTATAAGGTTAAACCTTTTAAACATTAGATTACATTGGATTTATTATTATTTAGACATTTTAGTATGTCTTAAACTGTTTTGTTTTTATAATCATCAACAATTATAAATGCTTTCATTTTATAACTTTTTACCTGTCCTGTCCGCTTCCCCCTCACCCCTTTCTGGGAATTGAACCCAAGGGCACTAACCATTTAGCCACATCCCAGCATTTTTTAAAATTTTGAGACAGGGTCTCACTAAGTTGCTTAAGGACTCACTAAATTGCAGAGGCTGGTTTTGAACTCGCAATCCTCCTGCCTCAGCCTCCCAAGCCATGGGATTACAGGTGTACGTAACTACACCTAGCTCTGTCCTATTTTCTTAAAATTCGTTCACAGAAGTAGGAATGTCACATTAAAAAAAGAAAAATCTTAAATTTACAAATTAGAGATTATAGACTATATAGTCTCTAATTTGTAAAAGAAAGAAAAATTAGTTATTGCAATGGAGTGGAGAGCGGGAAGTTAAGAGTACTGAAGAAAAATTAATTGAGATAATAATTATGGAAGACAGGTAAATAAATACTTGTGGGGTTTATTTTTACTATTCTACCATTGAATGCATCTGACATGTTATATAATAGAAATTTAAAGATACTATTATCTCTTATTATATCTTTTTTGTTTTGGATTCACCTACTCACCTGGAACTCTTTAAGATTGCCAAAAGCTATTCAATAATCAAAATCTGCAGGCTCTTTCAAATACTCTTTTATTTAGCTCCTTTATAATAAAACCTTGCTATTAAAAAGTCTGGGCCTTGGATTACCATCATCATAATCATGGTGTGAGAATTTGTTAGAAAGGTAACATGATTTTTCGTCCCTGACGATTAAAAATAAATTTTGGGTTGGGGATTTAGTTCAGTGGAAGAGGGCTCTGCCTAGCAGCATGAATCCCTTGGTTCAATCCCAGCATTGCCATTACTAACAACAACAAAACAAACAAGCAAACAACAACAACAATAAAGAACCAGAAATAAAACAACATCATCAAAACTTCCTGAAGGCACTTTACCAAAGAAGGTATTCGAATAGCCAAAAAAATATAGAAAAAAGTTGTTCAAATTTACTTTAAAAATTTACTATTAGGGAAATGCAAATTAAAATGACAAAGAATATTTCTACCATGTACCAGAATGGCTAAAATGAAACAAAATAAAACAAACAAACATGCTAAAAACATAGACAAGGATATGTAGCAAATGAAGTATACTGGAGATAGGCAAATTGGTAAAAATACTTTGGAAAAGTATCCATTAAGGACTGGTTCCAGGACCTGGGAGAGGACCAAAATCTGAGGATGCAAAAGTCACTTCTATAAAATAGTGCAGTGTTTACACGTAATCTAGGCACACCCTCCCATATACTTTGTTTTTTGAGGGGTGCTGGGATGGGGCCTCTTGCAATGTAGGCAAATGCTGTACCACTGAGTTACATCCTCAGCATTCTCCCGTAAACTTTAAATTAATGTTTGGATTACTTAATACCGAATACACTGTAAATGCTATTTAATAAATAGTTGTTATACAGTATAATTTAGGGAATAATGAGAAAAAATGTCTCTGCATACACACATAACCATCACAGATCTACAATTACACAAGAAGATAGAAAGCAAATGATGCTCAAACAAGCACTAGAGAGACTGAAGATCTGTGAAATGGTAGGAGGCTACAGAAGATTATGCCCACATATCACCCCATTTGCATGGATTCAGTGTAATGTTTAGTAAACACAGCAAATTCAAGTTTTGTGTTTTGCAAATTTATGGAATCCCCCTCAATATTTTCAGCCCATGATTGGGTGAATACACAGATGTGGAGCCCATGGATACAGAAAGCTAACTATACCTATTACAGCTGGACACATGCATATGACCTAGCAATTCTGTCCTTTCCTACGTATTTGTCCCAAAGAAAGGCAATATGTAGGGTCACCAAAAGCCACATACAAGAATGTTTGAAACAACTATTTGAAATAACCCCCAACATTTTATTTGCATATCTGAGCATATGTACACTTTCATATTACTTTTTCATTTATATATTAAGCATTTCCCATGTCATTTTCAGAATGATTTTCAATGGTTACATAAAACTACAAAGTATGGATAATTTATACTTCATTAACCATTTCCCCACTAAGTCATTTTAGGATAGTTTCAATTTTATTTTTTTTCTGTTATTTCTAAATAATGATAAACATTCAAATATAATAAGTATTTATCTCCATTGCTCATTATGTCCTTAGGATAATTCCCTGAAGAGAATTTAGTGGGCCAAAAGATGCTTTTCCAGAAAGATACCTATGTTAAAGAGAAGCCATTTCATAGAACCATCTACTTATCACTGGAGTTTCCTTTATTCTGTTTATTGATTACTAGGAAACTTATTAAACATTTTTATATATGCTTATTTAATTTGCTGATCTTTTTTTTTTTTTTTGGTACCAGGAATTGAGCCCAGGGGATCTTAACCACTGAGCCACATGCCCAATCCCGCCCCACCTCCTTTTTTTTTAACTGTCGCTTGGTGACATTATTTCATATAAAAGTTACACTGAGAGGAGAGTCAAGTATATCTGCACATCTGCCCGCTCACAGGGCGCAGCCACCTGGTAATGATTCTGACTGATGCGCAGGATATACATGGTAAGAACCTCCCGCAGAAGCCCAGTGCCGTGTCCGGTCCAGACACAGATGTGACAGTGAATGTGCAAAACAATCTTTGCAGCTCACTGTCCTGGGTCACCCCTGCTGCACTGTTTCTCTGGCTGTGACAGTTCACGCCTCTGCAGTGACTCAGTCCCATGATCTGCCACATGGTCAGGACCAGCTCAGTAGTCCCCTCTAGTTTGCCTCCACAGCAGGAGATGCCCAGGGGAGGACCCAACACCTTTTAAAATTATTTTTTATTTAGAGGTAGGGTCTAAGTTGCTTAGGGTCTCGTTAAATTGCTGAGGCTGTCTTTGAACTCATGATCATCCTGCTCAGCTTCCTGAGTGCTGGGATAACAGGTGTGCACCACCACTCCTGGCTTTGCTTATCTTTTGAGCAATCTTGTTGCTATAGTTTGGATCTGCAGCTTCTCCAAAAGACCCACATTTTAAGGCTTGGTCCCAGTATGACACTATTGGGAGGTGGTAGAAACTTTCAGATGTGGGGCTCCATGGAGGTTTCAGATCAATGGGGGAGGGTGTGACTTTGAAGGAGACTACAGTGCTTCAGATCCTACTTTCTGTTTTTGCTTCTCAGTTATCATGTAGTTTAGCAGCTTGCTCCACCATGCACTCCCCACCATGATGTGCTGCTTTGCCACAGGCCCCAAAATAAGAGGGCCAATCTATAATGGACCAGAACCTCCAAAACTGTGAGCCCAAATAATCTTTTTCCAAGTTGATCAATCAAGTATTTGTTAAATTAACGGGAAAGCTAACGTGTTTGTATTATCTTATGTCTAGTTTTCTAATGGACATTTAGGTCTGTTTCTTACTGATTCAAAATTTATAGTATAAGAACATCATCCCTTTAATATACATGATGCAAATATATTTATATTTTCATTTTTTAATTTATGATATTTGAAATAACCACAAGCATTTCAAATCCTCTAACCAAGTTTCCACATTTCTACTTAAGTATTTCTTCCTGACAGTTTGCTCTCCCTGAATATATCATCAATCCCAAGCAATACGACTACGCTTATATTTTATTTAAAACACAAATAAGTCTGATTTTGGCATCTAAGAGCTGTGCAGAATTTTGCTTAAAATAGGTCTTTAGAATGAGAAGAAAGGAAAGAGATATGTAACAGGAAAATTGTGTGCCTGAGAAGAGATTTTGAGGTGTTTGACAAGATTGGAAATTGTAAAAATGGAAAGATTGTCACAAATGCACCTTATATATCTTCTATTGGGCTAAATTTCCTATTTTGTCTCTGTTAAAGGAATCTTACTCAGTTTTATTGCCTTGAGCTCCTTCAGAATTGCATCCTTAAAGCATAAAAGTAATACAGGTTTCTGTTTCTAGTTTTAAATTAAGATGGTGATTTAGCTATATTCTTGTAGACTTCTACTGTATGTTAGTCCTGCTAGTCAGAATTATGTAAGTAAAAGCAATTTCTCTCACTGTTTTCTCAATTGTCAAGACCGCAAATCAATAATTTATCAGTCTCTTGGATTCATATATATGAAAAGCATTCTACGGTATCACTTTTGTTTCTCAGCTCTTCAATTAAATATCTTATTTTTCATAGGTTGTGTGTATTTACATATGGATATAAATTTTCCTTGATATTCAGTATTATTCTACATATTTTAACTAGGTCATTCTATGTCTCTGGAATAGCTTACTCTGTAGATTCCTTAGGTGAGTTCTGTTCCAACAAGGTTTAATGACTACCTATATTAGGTTGAATGTATTTTCTTATTTTAAAATCTCACAGGATTTTGTTTAATTTTCCCCTGTATTCTTAAATATAAAATATAGATAACTAAGGCCATATGTAACATCTCATAATTCCTATGAGATGAAGCAATACCTATTATTCAAGTGACCTTAAGTTACTGTCCAGAAAGTCAAACCTTTTCTAAGTCTGATAATTAGTTACCATTTTTCATATTCCAACTCAAATTCCAACCCTTAGTTAGAACCAGAGATATAATGTCAGGTTATAATTATAACGGTATCAATATGGGAACCAAGTTCTTCATTTAGTTCCTTTTCCTAGAAGTGTTCCACAGATCTCTGTTATCTCAATGATGGTAAAAATGGGTAAGTACATTGCTGATTCATATCACTTCTAAAAATATATCAATCTCAAAATAATCTCAAAATAAATTCTATAGCATCTATAATCTGTGAAAATGATTTTCTAGTTTTGAAGATTGTTTTCCCCCCTTAAATGTAAGAGATTTAAAAAAAGGGATGCTACTATTAATAAAAAAATCTATGGTCCTTATGAAATTTTAAAAAGGTACATGTAAAAATAACAAAGTATGCCCAATAGAAAAAATTATACATGAAGTAAACTGTCTTCAACCTAATTCATACCTAAGTTCTAAGGTTGAAATAAATGCCTACAGTTTAGATTAATATTACAATATAAAGTTACCATAAATCAGGAGAAAAAGTCTGTGAAACTGAATGTTTATTAATGTAGATCTTAGAAAGCTCACAGAATTGGCTATATTCTTAATGACCAATGAATTACAAAAAAATAAGTTTTCAAAATGCTTAATGTTCCAAATGAAAAGAACTATTTAGAATACAATTTAGCCTAAAGATTATTTATGATTCACTGTACCTAAAGTTACTGAATAGTATATGGCAAATTTTCATAAACAAGCAATTTGAGATCAACCAAATTTAAAATTTTGTCTGCAAAATTTATGTAAGTAAATTTTGCTTCAGTAGTTCATTTGAACATTTACTGAATTCCTTGTGTATAACAGCTTCTGTGCCAAATTCTATATAAAGATTAAGTACTAGCTAGAAAATTTAGAATACTAAAACAACAAAACCCCAAAACAGATAAGATCTTGATTTAAAGGAAAACCAAAGGATAACATTTCTTGTAACTCTTCTCATTGCTTATAATCTCCTCAGAAAAGAGGTATATATAATTTCCCTCCAAAATTGCTATTTGAACTTGTCTGCAATTCTTCTCTAATAATTAAAATCTACTGTTTTATAATTTCACATAACAATGCTTTTCTAATGCATAATCAAAGTGATTTTAACAACAACAACAACAACAACAACAAAAAGGGACACAAAACTCTAAGGGAGCATATTTCTATATTCTGATAATGAGAGCAGGTAGTACTATTAAAAGAAAAAAAACTAAAAAAGTCTATATATTAAAAACTCCCTAGCAAAAGTGACTGCCATAAAAATTACAAAAAGGAAAATATAATTGTGAGCAGGTAAATTTCAAATGACATGTAAAAAATGGAGTGTAAGAAAAACAAAAAGTATGTATTACAGAAATAAAAATCCCAAGTGTGTTATAAACATGAAAAGTCTAAAAGCAATCTAAATCACACACCTCCTTATGCCAGAAGGGCACTACCACGAATCTCAAATTCATCTGAATAAGGTAGGTCTGTAGATGGAGGTTAAAAAATAACTTGGGAGTATTTTGATCACTTACTCAGGCCTTTTGATCCCATGTCGTCAGGGATCTCCTGTAGAGAGTAGTCCCCAGAGAGCAAGCAATAAAAAGATAATCAAAGAAAATAGTTGTCAGTAATACATAAAATTGGTGCTACAGTAAGAGACAGTTCCAAGACCATTACAGGTGCACATATCTTACAGAGCATTTTTATAGATTTCAGAAAGTTTGGAACTGAAATGAAATGTAATCTATAAAAGGATGGAAGTTTTAGTTTAGAGACTGATTAAGGCCGAGGTGCAAAATTCAGGGACATTTCTTGCTATTCTTAAAATAAAATTTACATTGTCTACACATAATGAAGAAAGGGGATAAAATGGAATGATTCCAGATGACCTAATATTTAAAGATTGGTGAGGCCATACCTAGAAATCAGGTATCTATGTTTTTCTTCCAAAACATTATTTGAATGTCTGTTTTTTAAAAATAAGAACTCCTATTTTAAATAATTCTATTTATTTTTTATATGTTTAAATTATAAACACATAATTCAAAAACACTGCTTAAGAGTTCCTAAGGTGCCAGAAAAGGTTAAGATTGGTATACAAATGAATTTATGCCTGTTAACATTTCCCCTGGTCAACACAATTAGTAACCTGTTGCAGCTCTTGAAACTGTCTCCATGGTAACAACCAACTGCAGGGCAGTAGGTCCCTCTACATTTATTCTCAGTTGACCACTGGATCCACATACTTACGGTCAGCATCACTTGTTTCCTGCTCACTCTGGTCCTTGTTCTTGTAGAAGGGAAATTTTCGGGAAAAGAGGTTCTTTTTACGCTTGTCATTGAATGACTGCTGAAGAAGAGAAGGAGGGGCAAAACAAAGGGATGTCTACTGTCTGTGTGTACAAAGGCCCAGCCTAGCAGCTCTGTGGAAGCTGACTCCTGTGACCACAGTGTGCAGTTTGTATGAATTTTACTTAATCATATAAAAAATAAATTTCTAATTTTGTATAAACTCCTCTAACATTTTACAAATTAAAATATTAAAAAATTTTTAAAGAGCACAATTCAGTTATACCTTACAATAAGGAATGCTACTTGACAAAAAAAAAAAAGGTAAAGAATAAATCAGATTACTATAAAAGCATGAATCAAGCTAATATTTGTTTACATGAATCCATAAGTTTCAAGAAAAATCTCCAAGTATGGTGCTAGGTGCCCTATTATAAAATTTATTTTTAATGTTATTTTGTTGCTCAACTTTGCTTGCGTGTTAGGTTGTAATCTTTCATTTTACTTTGGACCACAGTTTTTCCCTTATCCCTTTGTTTGTGGCTATACTAACAGAAAGGCTACCATTGGAAAAAAAAAGTAAATGAAAAAATTGAGTAAGTTGCTAATGCTAAATACTTAAAAACACACAATCTCATTTTCTTTTTGGAGGAGGAAAAAGATAATTAAATGCTTATGGCATGAATTAGAAAATGGAAAGAAAACTAAAAGGTCCATCAGGCATACATACAGAGTCCAAAAGAAGATTTATCACTGTTATCTTAGCCAAGGAAGAAGAGTCAAGACTCTTGGCCAACTTGAACATTGTTACAACTGATTTACTTGTTTTTAAGCTGCACTGCACTTATCTATTTTGAAAAGTATATATAAATAAATAAAATAGAACCACATTCAGTCCATTGGCACCATACTCTGCATAGAGAATAAAAAGGTTAGTGCCTGTCAAGGTCACAAAGAAAATTAAAGATTTTAATAGTCTATTAGATAATTGCTATGAGAGAACTGAGCAACTGATTTAATATTCTTCACTGCCCACAGAAGGATGATGAGGCTATTAAAGAGAAAGGGCTTCATTTGTAATTTCTCTGCAATAGGCATTCATGTTTAAAAGAAAAATGTCCTAACTTACCAGTGACAATATAAATTATTGTTATTATTATTGTTATTATTATTATTATTTGAGAGTGGAGGGAATAATATAAAGGACATAATATTTTTTCACTTTTTTTTTTTGGGGGGGTGGTGCTAGGGATTGAACTCATGGTCTCACACATGCTAGTGTTCTATCATAAGGCTATACCTCCGGCTCCAAAAGGATACAAATTTTGTTCTCATTTTTCTTGAGTTTATTCATGTCATAAGATGCTACATTAGATTCCTCCTATTTGCAATTCTGCTTTTTGTGATTAGATAATTTCAGAAACAAATGGTTCTAAGTGTTAAATTGTACACTGATTTGAGTAGCATGATGAAATCTCTACTGCCCTGCCCAGGGTGTGTTCAGTATCTATCTTGGTTAGCAGATTCACTGTTTCAGTGTCAGTGCTTGTGTTCAAGTAACCTTTATTTTACTTAATAATGGCCTCAAAGCACAAGAGTAGGTATGCTGGCAGTTTGATTATAATATAATGTTACAATTATTCTATTATTTTTACATACTTGTTGTTAATCTCCTACTGTGCCCAATTTAAACTTTATTCATAGGTATGAATCTATAGAAAAAGCACAGTGGATGTAGAGTTTGGTACAATCCATGGTTTCAGGCATCCACAAGGGAGTCTTGGAATATATTGTTCATGGACAAGGTGGGGAGACTACTGCACATAACTGTTTTAAAGTATATCAATGCCAGGCAGTAGGTTTTGGGCATTCCCTTTTTTTGAAGCATATGATGCTGGCAATTAAGGTACTAAAGTTAGTTAAAGTAATTTTTAGCTTCAATTATAATGGGAGAATTTTGAAAAGAAACTTTATAAAAACAAGGTTAAGCTTTCATTTTTACCTTTTCATATAATAATTCATGATTAATTCAATCATTAGCCAAGCAGACTACCTTAAATTTTCAATCTTAAAACTTTTTGTATTTTTATTTTTTAGTTGTTAATGTACATTTTATTTATTTATTTATATGTGGTGCTGAGAATTGAGCCCAGTGCCTCACAACCCCAGCCCCTCAATCTTAAATTTTGAAGGCTCTGAGGAACTAGATAAAAAACTCTAAGCAGACGTAAAAAATAATGAGAAAAAACACCATGGATAAATCTGGACTTATAACTGTTTTATAAATGGTCAAGTAGCATCAACTGAATAAAAATCTTCACTTGAAATTTTAGAAAGGAGAGAAGAAAATGTAAGTTTCAGTAGAGAACAATCTGTGTGTAAACTAATTAAGGAAAATTCTAAGTCTTTTTATTCCAAAGAATCACTGTTTTTGAATTTAGTAATAACATTCATGATATCTAATGAAATTGAAAATGTTTTTAATAAAAGGTCATTTACTCCTCCTACTGCATATATAGTGGTCAGAGTCAGTTTCACAGTACACAACCAAAAGAAACATGAAGTTTAAAATGTTTTGATTTTTGATATCTTTGCAGTTAGCCAAAATGAGATATCAATAAGATATTGTAATATGATAGAAAGAGTGCTTGTTAGTTAAGAAATGTATTAAATGTATTACATTTAATATCGTCCAGGTGAAGAATTTATTAAAAGTGAAAACAAAAATAGCATAAGCAAACAAGACAAAAATGTGTGAGGAAAACACAAAACTGAAGAGACAAACTACCTCCAGGTTTTCTATATTTTCAATAAAAATACTATGTTTAATTATTTGTTGTCATTGATGTTGTATTGCAAGAGTGCAATAAATATAAGAACTGAAAACATCACAAATTTATGATACATATATTAAGTATCTAAATATATAATTTCCATGTATATTTCAAAATAGCCAAATCCATTAAAAAGTGTTAGGAGAAACTGAAATATTATTAATTCTGCAGTGAAAATAAAGTCCACAAATTACCATGTAAGGAAAGGAAAAGGAAGAAAAGGAATGGTATTACAGAAAGAAATGCAGTTCTGTATCAATGGCAAGCGTATTTTTACCCCACTCAGTATCATGCATATTTTTGGTGCTGTGTTAGAACACAGTGATTGTGTATCAAGTTGGTTACAGTCAACAAACAAGACTAAGATATAAATATATCGTTAATTTAGTATGAAAGAAAAGCTACAACATGCAATCTTTTTCAATTAAGTGTAGTGTACTAAATTATTTTTAAAGACATATGTAAAACAAGCACAAAAAGCACTGTATTTATTTCACATTCTAAGCAGTTACTTGGGATTTTTTCCTCCTATAAAATTTTCCATTTTAAATACTGAAAATTGTGTTTTCTGAAAGGTACAAGTTACTTTTAAAGGAATTTATTACTTTCAAAAAATCTGAATATATTATTGAATTTACTCAGATTTAATTTTGTGGAGCAAACACAATATTTCTTATATTTTAAAATATTATGCTTGAGTGCTTAGTGAATTGGTAACAGAGTTGTATGGAGGGTAAATTTATTTTGCTGTGTTAACTTTTCAAATATTATCAAATATTTATTTTAGAGTAAAAACAACAACAACAACAAAAAGACCCCTCCAACACATAAAACCAATTGCTATGAAAAGTATTTCAACACAACTTGTTCAGCTCTTTATTCAGGCTTACTTTTAGAAGATTTCTTGCAGTGAGTTCAGGATAATCAGGAATTACAGTCAACGTAGTATAAGTGAAATTGGTACTTTCTCATCCACTGGCATCCAAAATTTTTATACTCAAGCACAGTATAAAAATGAAAAATACATATCTATATGTAAATATATATATCTAAAGATATGTAAATATGTTTTTATATATCTTAAATATGTAAACATATTTACATATCTTTATATATGTAAAAATTGATGCATTTCTTTTCTATCTACAAAACTTCTTTGACTCACTTTCATTATTCCCTCCAAATAAATATTCATGTTGATTCCAACATTTAAAACATGAATTCTATTGAGAAATTATTTCTACAATGACGGCGGTTCAGAGAACAAGGAGATTTTCATGAATTCACTTGCAAGAACTTGTAAACTTCTTAACAGTTGATATTTTGAAGGCACCTATAGTATAGAGGAGTCAATATTAAACTAGCTTTCACTATTAGTAGTGATAATATAATCCATTTCATTTATAAAAATAACCCTGATCAAAAGTATGTTGCTAAGAATATATCAAATGGTAGTTTTAATTATTTGGAAATGTCTGTGAAATGGGTACTTTAATAAATGCTCACTATTACTGTAAAGCACCTGGAAAGAGCTGCTTATAGTTAATTCTATGGCAAAATCTTTCTTAACAATCTAGCTCAAATGATAATTATGAAAAAGTATACTGTCCTCACTTATTTTCAAAAATAAGAGATTTCATATACTCACCCCTTTATCTCCTCTTGTTTTAGAATTGAATTTTACTGTTTTTAAACGGGCTCTTTCTTTCTTCTCAACTCTGTCAAAGTACAGAAGATTATTTATTTAGGTGGTAGGGATTGAATTTAGGGCCTTAAGCAGGCTCTATCATTGAGGTACATCCTGGCTCCCAGGGTTTTTTTTTTTTTTTTTTTTTTTTTTTGAGACACAGGGTCTTCTCCATGTTGCCCGGGTTGGCTTGGAACTTACCATCCTCCTGCCTCCACCTTCCAAAGTAGCTGGCATTATAGGTATGCCCCATCACATTTAACTAGAATGTTATTTTTTTTAAGTAAACCAAATGTATCTAGGAATCCTACTAGAAATCACAGATCTGATAGCTCCATAATGAATATTTTTATATGCTAAAATCTCTAGGAGTCATATAGGTTTACATACCAAAATTAATTAGAATTGCAGAAAAATGAAATATTGAGCTCATTTAATAAAATACAACACACTTATGGAATACCAAAATAAAGTGTATATGTGTAAACTTACACATGCACTAAATTTCATAATTATATTTAAAATATTATGAGGCAACATTACTGAATTTAGCAATTTTTCAGGTTTTCTTTCTCCTTCTTTCCCTGCTTCCTTTTCTTTCTTTTATGATACAGGGATGCTTTACCACTGAGCTACATCCTTGGCCATTTTTATTTTGGAATAGGGTCTTTTCGCTGCCCAGGTTGGCTTTGAACTTGTGATCCTTCTGCCTCAGCCTCCCATGTCATTGGGATTACAGGATGTACCATGTGCCCAGCTGGTTTAGTCTTTTAAAGAAATATGTTATGTGCATGTATGATTATATCACAGTGAATTCCACTATTAAGTATAATTGTAATGTACCAATAAAAGATGAAAAAACTATTAGCGTAGGACACCAATGCTACAAATTAAGACTGAGAAAGCAAATGTGGTAAAACTTAACATTTGGTGTGTGGATGTTCACTGTACTATTCTTGCAATTTTTTGTACTTACTTTTCTGAAACTTAGAAAAATAAGCGAGAAACATAAAAATTAAGCTTAATTTCAGTGATGTATATGTGCATATATATATATAAAGTAGCTAGTTAGAGTGTAAAACATAAATTTTGCAGTATTTTTTGAGGGATATAGAAGAACTGGTAACTCTCCTTATTCCTGTAAGGTGAAATAGGTTTAGAGGGAACCTAAATAGCTTATAGAACTTTGAACCTTGTTAAAGTGTTAGCTCTTCAAAAATATGCAAGCAAATTATAAGTGTAAACCAAAATTTATTGTAGATTCTAACATCAATATAATCTTGCAAAGTTTGATTTAAAGTATGTTTTTATAAATCCTTAGATTTTTAACACGCAATTATGCAAGCATACTGCAGAAAAACCTACCCAAATAGCATATGAATAAATATATCTAGCTATATAGTTTTACCACAGGTAGAGCAGAGCCTTGGCATTCATAGACTTATAACTTATGTTCTTTACTATTCCAGAGCAATCTTGAGGGGCCATGACATGCATAATTTATAATATCTAAGTATTTGCTGAAGGCACAACAAAATTACCATTTAGTTGGTAAGCATTTATCATTCAAAATGGCTTTGTTTCTTAACTATTGCTTGTTCAGTAAATAGTTGAGTGACTTAAAAGGTGTTTATTTCTTTACTGAATTTAGCAATTTTTCAGGTTTTCTTTCTCTGAAAGAAAGATTTCTTTCCCTGAAAGAAAGTCAAGAATTGAAGTAATTATAATTCTTAGAAGTAAAGAAGTCTAAGTAGGTTCAATTTAAGGAAAAACAAGTTTAGAATATATTAATGAATGAAATAGCCTAGTTAGTTGTAGTTTTCATACTGTATTTTACGGGAGAAAAATTATATTCTGTAATGCTACTCATGAATTTGGGGACTGGTAGGGTCTCAAGATATATCTCTTACAGTAATTCTTAATTCTGTTTTCATCAAACATTGGCTGCAGGTACATGGAGAGCCTTTGTGAGATATGAGGTTCCAAGGGATAAGAAAATTTTTAGGAACTCTGACCTTGACATTTAAGATGTGAGGTTTCTACTGACTCAAGAATGTAGGGAGGAGGCATTTTTGAATTTTAAGCAGAATATATTCTATTTTGGGAAAAAGTTACATTAAGGGGCTGCATTGCTAAAAGAGAATTTGCCATCAAACATAAGATTGCACACAGATGGATATTGCTAAGTATGTGGATCTACCCAATAAGTTATAAACCAACCCTAAAACCACAATTAAAAAATCTTTAATAATTAAATTAAAGATCAATTACTTTAAATTAAATACTTTAATAATACTATTCTTGGGCTAGGGATGAGTGTAGCTCAGTGATAGAGCACTTGCCTAGTATGCATGATGCCCACCCAAAGTTTTATCCCCAGCACCACAAGAACAGATTAATACTACTTTTTTGTATAAAATATAGAAAGAGGTTTATAGATGGTTTATAAATAATTTGTATATTTACCAATTACAGTGATTCCAACAAAATATAAATCCAACTCAATAAGAAAAAGCATGTTCTTTAAAAAAATATTTTGTTTTTGTTTTAGTTTGAAACAATACCTTTATTTATTTTTATTGGTGCTGAGGACAGAACCCAGCACCCGGCATGTGCTAGGCGAGTGCTCCACTGCTGAGTCACAACCCCAGCCCCGCAAAAGTATGTTTATTACATCATAAGCTTTATCTCAAATCAATTAACTAACTATAACAGACATTATTATTTTTGCTGGCTATCTTAAAACTATCTTGGAGGAATTTAAGCTGCCATTTTAATACTTTGCTTATAAAAGTACAGACAGTCAACATTTCAGAGACCTTATAAGGTACTCTAAACTGGGATCATACTTTTTTTTTTTTTTTAATTTGTTCTAAATAGTTATACGTGACAGCAGAATGCATTTCAATTTATTGTACACAAATGGATCACAACCTCTCATTTCTCTGGCTGTACATGACGCAGAGTCACACCATTCATACAATCATACATATATATATAGAGAGAGTAATAATGTTCATGGCATTCCACCATCCTTCTCACCCCCACACCCCCTCCCCTCCCCTCACTCCCTCCTGCCCAATCCAAAGTCTGTCCATTCTTCTCTAGGCCCGCCTCCCCAATTATGGATCATACTAAAGACATTTGTATATAATCACTTTTGCCACTAGATGGTAAACATGCATTAATGAATCACAAAAATTAATGGTTAAACATAAAGAGCAAAGACAGTACCAACAGGTCTAAGTTAATCAAGAAAAAGGAGAAGTGAAGTATCCCACTAAATATTTCTATTAAATCTAAAGGAGGCAATGTACACAATCAAAAGCTTAAAAAATGTAAGTCCTGTTACCACTTAACATAGGAAAACTACAGACACTTTTAATTCTGTCTCCTTTTACTGGTATAGACACATGGCATAGTGACACAAGAGTTATTTATTTTTTTAGCAACCAGGAGGAACTTTAAAGAGATCTGTGTGGGGGCATCATATCTTCTAATTATGCCATTGGTTACAATTCAATGTGAATAAAATTAAATAGTTGTGAAGCACAATACTGGAAAACAAAGTATAAAATCAACACTTCAATAAAATAAATTTATTCAGTTGTCTTGGTGTTTTTAAAATCTAATTATGCATATTTAAGGCACACAATTTGATTTGACAGGCAAACATTGTAAAATAATCATTACAGTTAAGCTAATTAAAAAATCTATTACTTAGTTATCTTTTTTGGATTGTTGATGATGGTAAAATGCACTTGGGATCTACCTACTGAGCAAAATTCAAGAATACAGTACAGTATTGTTACCTGTGGCTTGCCATCATATACATAAGATTTCTGGTATTTGCTCTTTGTGTCTCTTGACCAACATCTTCCCATTCCTTGTTCCCCTAACCCCTAGTGACCACCACTCTAATGTCTGAGTTTGCTATTTAAGATTTCATATACAAATGAGATTATCCAATATTTGTCTTCACGTGTCTAGTTAATTTCACTTAGCATAATGTCTTCCAGGTCCATCCATATTATACAGTAAAAGAAATGTAAAGAAACAGCAATTTTTTATGCTATTTATGCCCTACTTTCAAGTGGTAAAACAAACAAACAAACAAACAAATTTACCTGCGTTTACTGGGAATCACTCCAACTTCATCACTTTCACCATCTGGTGTAACCTGTCTGGCTTGCCACCACTCATCATCAGAAGCATTAATAACATGGAGGATATCTCCAAATTTGAAGTTCAGTCCCTGACTGGGAAGGCCACTGTCTTTAGTCTTGTCATAATCAAAAAGGGCTCTAGATTCAGAAGAAGAAAAGCCCATAATTATTTATTATTGTGGTATTAATCAATTTTAAGTAAATATAGGATTCTCAAAGTATATATAACTTGGATAATTAAACTAGTATTATACTATGGTAGGCAAGATAATGCCAAGATCAATATTGTACTATATGCACAAGAAAATGAGACAAAACAAGTATCAAATCAACTTGTTATGGAAATAGTTTAGATATATTACCTATTTCTTTCAATACTGTATGAGAAATAGTTTTTTTTTTTTAAATGTGACTTTCAGAAAATTAAAACCAATATACGTGGCTCATATTATGTTTCTTTTGGACAGTGCTGGTATAGATGAATTAGCAGGTGCTTTGGAATCAGACTTGAGGGCTTGAGTGGTATGTCCTCTACTTATTGGAGTTATATTGTAGTTTCTGTGTTTGCTTTTACTTTGGGCAGTTTCTTTGATTCTCCTGAGGCTTTTCTTGTCTATCAAACAGGGCTAATAATATTTTGTAGGGTTGTTCTGAGGATTAAATCAAATTTGGTAAAATGTGTACAAGAAATTTAAAAAATGCTTTTGAGTGTGTTGACACATCTATTTGGGAGGCTGAGGCAGGGGAATTGCTTGAGCCCAGGAGTTTGGGGCCAGTCTGGAAAATGTAGTGAGACTCCATTTCATAACCAAACCAAACCAAAAGAAACCAATACCCAAACCAAAAAATGCTGTAAGTAAAATCCAATGACAACCCATAATGAATTCCAAAATAGAGACAAATCTAGAGAGTTGTTCTAAAATAATAAATAGAAAGTAAACATTAAGAGATACTCTTCTGTTTACTTTAACTAGACACCTGAAAACAAATTCCCTGATAAATTTGATCCAACAGTTGTGAACTGAAAGACTAAATCAAAATCGTGATTATTCCATTAATCATTCCTTCTTCCATTTGTTCACAAAACAAGAGTGAAAAATACAAATGAATATATCAGTTGCCAAATATTTTGGAAAAAATGCTTTATTACTTTGGCAATTGCAAAATATTAAGAATATTGAAAATTTTGATAAAAATATTATGAGCTGTCACTTGATTAATTTGTGTACAATATATAAACAAATTTAATTTTAAAATTCAAATAAATTCTCTTTAGAGTACAAGAAAGGGCTGAGGTTGTAGCTTAGTGGTAGCGTACATGTCCTAGGTGCAATCCTGAGTACTGCTAAAACTGACAAAAAAATGAACAAATAAAGAGAATAAGAAAGAATTCCAATAATTACATTTTAAATACTATTTATTTATTCTTTTATTCCAATTTGATAATCACAAATGAGGATACAAATCCCTACTCTTTTTTCATTCTACCCAACTTTTTTTTAATTCTTCTGTGATGCTAGACAATGAAACCAGGGCTTTGCATATGCGAGGCAAACATTCTAACACTGAGCCATATCCACAGCCTTCCATGCTACTCAATTTTTAGAAACTTTTCTCCTGAAGTAAAATCTGATGAGAGATGGAGTTACATGATGGAGTTAATGAATGAACTGGCAATTCATGTTTTTCAAATGTGATCTTTTCTTTCAAGGCTAATGGTCTCAGAGAAGTATGTGGAAATTAAGTGGGATGGCTTACTTAACATGTAAGAAAATATTTAGAAGATGAGGATACAAATCAACATATTATAAAATAAAAAATAAAGTACCTCAACAGAACAAAGTCAAAAGACATTCAGAAAATGGAAAATATTATCTCAACATTTTAGTAAAAAATTCAACTTTTGAATCACAAAATAGAAGTATATTACTGATGAATAAATGGTCAAAGAAATCATCCGCAATCTCTATTCTGTTAGCGCTATCTTTTGTCATATTTGATTCATTAAAATAATAAATGCATGGAATACATGAGTTATTAATTTTAAGAGTATAATGAACACTTTGACCATTATCAATAATTTACTTACCTATATATTCTCTCTCTGATCCTTCTTCCCTTGGATCAAGAGTTAATCATCATTATAAAGTTTTATATCATTATTATAAAGTTTTGAAACCACTGTTTTGAATACAGTGTTTATTAATTGTCTTGATCCTTTTTGCTATTGTTGTTGTTGTTGCTTTAGTTTTATCACATGTTGTCCCATTGTCTCAGATGTGGGACATATACATATATGAAAAAATATAAAGGCTATATGAGCTCTATATTATGATTTCCAATATATTTTAATGAACCTGTTCTAACTTTGTTGAAATATTTACAGAACTGAAAACTTTGGACTTATTGGGTTGAAACATTATAATGGTTTAGTTTGTTTCAGAGATTTATAAAAAGGCATCAACTATGATCTTTCATAGCCTTGTTTTTATTTTTTGAAAGTAAAGAACCATGAACCTCTGGTTAACTGGCAGACTGCCTACATTTGTTTATTTCCTTTCCATCTTGAAACTCATTATAATGACAATGAAAAATAAAAATACAAAAGAGGACAATAGGAGAAAAGAGATTTTAATAATATTTTTGGATGATACCTATGCTTAGCAGACTAAGAGAAGCTATAACTAGGGTACCTGAAGAAAGGGATACTGAAACAAGATTTATTCCATAAGAACTTTACACGTGCTCAAAAATTAGAGGTGTACAGTATCCAGGTAAGCAGGGATAAGTTATACTACTGAAAACAGAAGGTGGAAACTTTATATAGCCATTAGATCTTCCAGGCCCCTTTTCCCATTTCTAGTCCTATAGAAGACCAGAGGTTTAATCTTAGAGAAACTTGAGTCTGAGAAGCTAGGTGCTGTGGAACTTGGAGGGGTGTAGGAAGAAGTTAGATTGAAAACAAGTGAATGAACGGGAAATCCATATACTGAAAAAGAAAATTCTAGCAATCTGGTTTATATTGCTGGCAGGAGATTAAGTATTCTTTAGAGTTACTGCGTGACACAAAAGACAAGAATGACATGAGGCAGAAGAGGAGAGTGAAAGAGTCAATTTATTCCTCTTCCATTATCTTCTAGTTAAACCCTCTAGTTTCATTCTCTGTTAAGAATGGAAAACAAGGATCACTGAATAGTTAAAGAACACCTCACATATAAAAAACTAAAGAAAATAAACTAACTATAAAATAAAAACACAGAGAATACTTGAAATATAAAACCTCAGAAAAACATTAGTTATCACGTTTATGAAATAAAAAAATGACAAAAAATCAGATAACAAGAAGGAACTCTTGGAAAATAGAACAGGATATTACCCCTCCCCACTAAATTCTAATTGAGAAAGCAGAATAGAGTCACTTTCAGACATGCTAAGACTCAAAAAAAAAAAAAATGAATAAATACCTCCCACCCAATCTTTTCTCAGGAATTTACTAGAGAATCACTTTAGGAAAACAAAAGAAAACTAAGAAGAAAATGTGACACGCAAGCAACATATCCTGATACAGTAAAGAGGCAAAGGGAACAGGGTAATGGCAAAGGGAAGTCCTTTTTGAGAATGTACAGCCAGTCTACAGAGTAACTACTGGAGCACAAAAATGGGAAGAAACTCCATCTGATTTAAGACCATTTATGTGTCCACATGTTGTGAAAAACTGTAGAGGCTTATTTAGACACATGGCTCTCAATACTATTAATTTTATTGACAGTGATAGGGATTATGTGTGGGTCACATAATAAGAGGCAGAATGAATGGTGTGGTAGGGGAACACAGTGGCAGTAAGTCCATAATGTTTAAAGTAGAAAACAGTAATATATACATGTTATTTAGAAATTAAGAGGTAAAGGCAAGGGAGTTTGCTTTGAAAATGGAAGATAACTGTTTAAAGAGGATGAAACTAGAGGCTGGTAGGAGATGACTATTACTTTTCATTATAAGGCTTTTTGATAACATACGAACTTTAAAATTAGAGTGTTATATCTTTAAAAAATTAATAAAAATGGCCAGGTGTGGTGGCGCACACCTATAATTCCAGCAGCTCAGGAGGCTAGGCAGGAGGATCACAAATTAAAAGTCAGCTTCAGCAACTTAGTGAGACCCTGTCTCAAACTAAAAAGTTAAAAATGTCTGGGGGTATGGCATGGTGGTTAAGTGCCCCTGGGTTCAATCCTTGGTATAAAAAATAAATAAATAAATAAAAGTACTCCAAACAAGTGTACAAAATGTTTTTCTTTTTGTTTAAGTATTTCATAAATCACCAGGGGTGCTTTACCACTGAACTAACTCCCCCTTCCCCCAAAACAAAACAAAACAAAACACAGCCCTTTAAATTTTGGGACAGGTTCTAAGTTACAGAGGCTGGTCTCAAACTTGTGATTCTCCTGTCCCATTTCCCCAATAGCTGGGATAACAAGCTTGTACTACTGCCCCCAGCACTTATTATTTTTATTTGCTCTCTTTACTTTTAAAGAAACTGCCAAGGTAATTTATAAGTTACTCAAATGGAATATATCCTATTATAAATGATACAAGTAAATCTAAGTGTGGTATAATATGTCAGGTTTGCATTCCTAAAACACCAATCTAAAAATACTTCCAAGTTCACATTTATCTTGTCTTTATCATGATTATTCAAAGGGTTACATAACTTTCACTAATGAAATTATAATATTCTAACTCTTCATAGATACACTGTCAGAAAATCAATCATTAAAAAACATTTCACTAACTTGTAATATATTTTTTTATAGTAAAACTTAAGTCAGTGGAAAATACCGAAAGAATTTACATGAATAGATAATTAAAGATTGCTATAATTAGAAGTAAAACATTTACCTGACATAGAGGGATCGCTTCTGGCTAGTTCGTAGAGAACCTGACCCTGAACTAATACTACTATTCATCATCTGCTCCCGTAAGTCATGTATTTTAGCTTCAAAACGACTGTACTCTGAAGGAAGGAAAAGAGAAATAATTTTATTTTATAGTCTCAAAAAAATAAGTTACCTAAAGATAAACTGCTAAATGTTTAAGCTGTTTCAAAATAGATTAAATGTGGTTAGAATTTAAAACAGTAAAATGCATAAGATTTTGTTCAACATGAAAACTTAAAAAATTATGAGCTTCTTAATGTGTCAGAAATTAAATTGCCTTAGAATTTTTCTACATTCATATAATATTTAATCAGTTAATGCAATTCCATGAATCAAACAGCACTATCAATCTTACCTTACTGTCTAAATAAATTAAGTGCATATGTTAAAAACCAGAATTTATTCTAATTTGTCTTAAAAAAAGCTATATTAATGAACTAGATGCTTTGATTACTAACCTTTAACAGTTAACCTTATATTCTTATGCAGAACTTATGCAGATCAATAATAAAAATGTGCTTTAACAAACTGATAAATTTTAACTAATAATTCGTAAGTTATCAAATGTCAAAATAAGATGCAAAAAAATCTGAAATAACATTCCTAAATATTTTTATTTAACACATTTTTATATAAAAGAATAATTTTGAAAATGGACTACTTTAAACTATATTATACATTAAGAACTACTCAATCTTTAACAAAAACTTGTAGCACTTTAAAAAAAATTATTGCAATTACAAAGTTGTACACATTTATGTCTTTTCTTTTAAATCAATGTTATATCAAACTTGATTTTCTTATAAACCTAGTCTTAGAACAAACAATTTGCTTGTGAGTTGTATAGCTTAAGAAGACAGAGTAAGAATAAATACTGCTGGGTCACTCTTCCTTTCATCATTGTCATATCATGTTTTTTAATGGATATTATGATTAACTGAGGCAACCAATTATTAAAAAACTCACATTACTATGTAACTATCATGACAAATCTTCTTTATTATATGTTGACACAGCTAAGATTTACAGATAGGTATATAGACCATGGGAGATATGTTTTGAGTTCCACCCCCTCTCTCCTCTGCAGAGGCTCACAATCATTGAGCTACATCCCCTGCCATTTTTATTTTTAATTTTGAGACAAAGTCATACAAAGTTGCCCAGGCTGGCCCTGGACTTGTGATCAGCCTTCTGAGTAGCTGAAATTATAGGCAGAAACACCATGCCTGGCTGAATTACTGTTTTAGTCACTTGGAATAATTCTTCCTTGGGTGTTAAGGCTGCCAAAGGGATACACATTAGGTTCATTTGTTTCTTTTTACTTTAAACTTCAATTTTTAGGGGCTGCTTTTTAAATTTTTTGTTTTTGTAAGTAAGTGAAATAAGTCAAAAGTCAAATCTTACAGCAAGAAGAATATTAAAAAGGATGTCCAGGGCTGGGGTTGTGGCTCAGTGGTAGAATGTTTGCCTAGATTGTGTGAAGCCCTGGGTTTGATTCTCAGCACCACATATATATAAAATAAAGGTCTACTGACAATTAAAAAAATACTTTAAAAAAATGAAGTTCAGCCTCTATCCTTTACTCATCCTATTCTGTCCTGTTCCTGATAAGTAAATATGTAAAGAAAAGCTTATTCCTCCATTTTTAGCAATATAAGCATATACACACATCCCTGTAAAACATTCATCTTTATTTTATTATATATGTATATAATATATAATTATGTGTATGAATACATGAAAACTTCCTTGCTTCTTTACTAGGGGTTGAACCTAGGACTTTGCAAAAGGTAGGCAGAAGTCCTACCACTAAGTTCACTTCCAGCCTCATCATCTTCTTTTTAAATGGTAAACTTATAGATTTCTCCTTTGTTTCTTCCCCACGAAATAGTAAGAATAGCCATATAGTCAGATGTTTCTCACTTTTTAAAAACCACTACATAATCTTTTTGTTTGCTTCATTAGTAAACCTGAAAATTGTTTTAATACTTCAGTTAACTTTTGGTGTTTATCCCAGTTTTATTCTTATGATTTGGGTTACGTGTGTGTGTGTGTGTGTGTGTGTGTGTGTAGAACCTTTACAAAATAACTGTGGCAGATTATATTTTCCAAAAGTGCTTCCACATGCTCTTATACAATGTAACTTTCATTTCCCCAACAAAAGGTGGAGTCTAATTCCCCTCTGTTTGAATTTGGGCTTTTTTCTGACTTGCTTATAACCAAGAAGTCCTGATGATCTTGTGTAATTTTCAAGGTTTGATTAAAACAGGCCAGGATGCCGAGGGGAAGCCAGACACTATGTAACAGGCCCTACTACTCTATAATAACCATACTGCAGATCAGATGATGGTTCTCTGAGTCCAAACTTCTAGCCAGGTGTAACTAAGGCACAAGATAATGGGAGTGAGGTCACCCTGGATCCTCCAAAGCAGCTAAAGCAGCTCATCCACTCTTTGAATTTTATATTCCATGAAATGAGCTCAGCTGATTATGCAAGGAATAGAAAAACCTTCCAGTCCTGCCTAAACTATATTTTTTTTTGTACCACAGATTGAACCCAGGGGTGCTTAACAACTGAGCCACATCCCTGGCCCTTTTTATATTTTATTTAGAGACAGGGTCTTTCTGAGTTGCTCTGGACCTTACTAAGTTGCTGAGGCTGCCTTTGAATTTGCAATCCTCCTGCCTCAGGTTCCCAAGACACTAAGATTACAGGTGTGAGCCACTGCACTCGGCCTAAATTCTAAATATACAGAATTCTTAGGATGGTTGTTTTGATCCATTAAGTTTCAAGGGAAGTTTGTCATGAAATAGTAGTAATAGGAATACAGTCTCACTGTATGGTTGGTTGATTTGTTAGAAAGAAGCAGGAGAGATAAGACAATGAGAAAGAATGAAAAAAATAGTAGTAGATTTGTCCTTTTTCTTTTTGTGGTGCTGATATCAAGCTATCAAACCCAGGGCCTTCATCATGCTGGGAAAGGGCTCAACCACTAAGCTAACTATACCTTTACTTGTTTGTCTTTGGTCACCTACTATAAGCAATCTTCTCAGATCTGATACGAAATATTATTCTCTTATATCTAGTTAAAAACTTTAAAACTACCAGAAAGCTTATTCCATTTTCATATCATCTTCAAACTCTCCCATTTTTCTGATAACTGTATTTTATTCAAATTGTCAGCAATTAAAGCCTTTTCATGTTCCATACTCTCTTCCTTATATCCATCTTAATGCCAACACCATTCCTCACAACAGTATCTCTTCTCATCGTTTTGAATGTTGACGGTTGTTTCTTTCCTCAGCAAGTATTTATACAAACAATATCATCCCAATTTTTTGTTGATGTGTTTGAATACAGCCTTTATAGGTGAAAGTACGTTTGACTGTGTTTGACTCTTCATGTTTCTTCATTATGTCCTATAATTGCCTTCTGATGAAATACTGCTGACAATACTTTTCTTCCTTTTAAAAGGGCTTTATTGGCGGTGTGGGGGTGGGGAGAATGTAACAGTAGTAGAGCATTTGCCTAGCTTGTGCAAGGCCCCAGGTTCAAATTCTTTGGTACTACCAAAGGGGCTTAAGGGAGTTTTTCCTAAGGAGTAAAGACAGAATTCCACAGTCTTTTTTTCTTTAAATATTTTTGTAGTATTTCTCAATACTGGTTATCATCTTGAATACATGAAATGTGCTTCTGATAGGTACTGAAATTTTTAATTAAAAAAGTTCTGTTTATAGGTTGTGTTGTTCTGTACTATTATTTTTTTATTGTACTTCTATTATGTACATACTGAATAATCTGCCAAATTTCATATCTGCAATTTCCAACTTTTTAAATTAATATATTTTTTAGAGATTGAAGCAATCACAAACTTCATTTTCCTGACCCATTTGAGAGTAACTTGTTTCTCTGATGTTTCATCATCCTGAATACTTCTACAAAAACATCACAATTGGGAAAGTAACATTAACAACCCAATAAAGTTTCACCAATAATGTCCTTTATATTAGAAGGCTCTAGTTCAAATTCATGTATTGCTTTTAGTTGCTGTATCTTTTAAGTCTTTCAGTTGGAATAGTGTCAAGTTTTCCCTGACTTTGTGATCTTGATATTGATGAGGATTACAGGTCAATTATTTTAATAGGATCTCTCTCAATTGGGGTTTTTCTGATGTTTCTAAATGATTACATTGTGGTTATACAATTTTGGCAGAAATATAACAGAAGAGATGTTATATTCTTCCCCAATGCACCCTATCAGGTGGTAAATAATTCT
Source organism: Marmota marmota marmota (assembly GCF_001458135.2). NCBI lineage: Eukaryota > Metazoa > Chordata > Mammalia > Rodentia > Sciuridae > Marmota > Marmota marmota. The sequence continues at coordinate 1,883,134 of NW_026000240.1, forward strand.
GATTTGTCCCATTACTAACTTTGATCACTTATATTGTATGTGATTACTTGATGAAGGTTATGTTTGCCAACTTTTTCTACTAGAAAATAATTTTTCTTTTTGTAAACACATTCCTGAAACATATACATTTCTTTGGTCTCATCAAACTTTCAATTAATTAATTCACACTGATAAGAACTCATGATTCCTAATTTATTTAAGTCCAATTTGATGCTGAAATTGTTCCTGATTTGGACAGTGGAAGTTCTGAGGTTTTATTTTTTGTCTTTGTTTTTAGAATATCTTCATTTTTTATTTTTTTGTGGTGCTGAGAATCGAACCCAGTGCCTCACCCATGCTAGGCAAGCACTCTACCACTTGAGCCACAACCCCAGCACCAATTTTGAGTCCTTTTGATGGCTCATTATTTGAGTACTTCCTTGCTTTTTGGCATAAGATATTACAAAATAAACTATGCCTGAGCCCTGAAACCAGCCATTTGTCCAAAAAGTCTTCGTAATTTTAGTGGGGAATAATATTTAGAAGGCAAGGTCTGGATGTTAGGTATCTTCATTGCTATTGGGTTGGCACTGAACCCAGGCCCCTGTCAGTGGGCAGAACTCTGGAGAAATATATATGCATACACACACACATAGGGAGCTATAGCTGGTTAATTGTGCTATGGGACCCAGACTGCTCCAGCCCCTTCATATCTATTTGCAGATGCACTGTATTCAAAATGTAGACTGTGCAAAAATCCTCACTGATGTTCTCAAATTATTCTACTGCATCTCTAGTAAGTACTGGTTGATTTGGGGGCATCTCCTGTTGTTTCTCCTATACAGAAGCTCATATCATAGGTGGTTCTAGCTAATAGCTTGTACATATCTGCTTGTATATTGGGATCCATGAGGATACTTTTCTCATCTACCTTTGTTGTAAATTTGTTAATAAACTTTGGTTTTGTTGCCTCATTTTGTTTGGGAGTGTGGGGTAGGGCAGAGGAGTTCTGGGCAATTCAGCTTTAAATCTGTGATTTCATTTGCATTTTCTATTAGTCACATTTGCTTTATGTTTCTATTATTTTAATTAGATCCCAGAAAACAATTTGGAAGTGCTGAGTTTTCAATATTTATTACTTTTGTTTTTAATATTTAAAATATAACTTATTTGTACATTTAAATAATTTTATTTTAAATAAATCATATGTTTAACAGTAAGCTTGTAAAATTTCTGAAAATCTAACAGCTGGGTCTCATAAGCTAGTCCGCTACAGTGTCTGGGAGTAAAGTAACTTCGGTGCTTCCTAGCTCTGTGTTCCCAGTTTCAATTTGCTTTTGGTTTGTAATTCCTTACTGCCTTAAAAGCTCTTCAATATTTAATAAGGCATTTCTTATATTTCACATAAGTAGCATTATCAGTTGATCTGATCAGTGGATATCTAGGTAATTTTTAGATTTTAGAAAATGTAAAACTTTCTATAAAAAGAGTATATTACTTTTTATATTGAGACAGGAAAAAAGTCTTTCCTAAGAAATAACTAAGTTATTATGAAGCATTTAAAATAAAGTCTCAGATTCTAAAAATTTAAGATACTGGAGAACTAATCAATTCCTGATAATTCCTGAAATTTGTAATTTATTCTGTTTATTCAGATTTTTGTATTTAATTCCTTATTTACTATTAACAATTCCTCAAAACATTTGTGTTTATGTTCAAAATACACTTCAAAACTCTCCAGAATGTTACTTTTTCTTTAAACTTCCTATTTCATTTACTTAATTAAGAGCCCTACCTTTTCCTTTTGTTTCAATCAGTCTTATCAATTTCCATTTACCTACCTGTGTATGTATTTTCATATTTTATTCTGGGAGAAGAATTTTGTCTCCCTTTTCAGTTAATTTATTTGCACCCCTCTCCTAGAAATCACATCAAAACTCATCTCAGCAAGACTACCATTGGGAAAGAACTATAATGTCATATAGGAGATTTTGCCACATAGCATTTTAGAATTTCTGGTACTAAACCAAATTTGTCATGAAACATGTTAGGGAGTTTCTGAAATGCTGAATGTAATTAAATATGTGCATGCTTATCTAGGGAGAGATGTTTAATAGCCATCCCCCCCCCCATTCTCCTTTTCAATTTCTAACTTTTATTCTCACTCCTAAATTAAAGGTAGGCATGGGGGGAATCTCTTCTAAATATGCAATCCTAATATGAAAATAAAAATTCATTTATACTTTATAATGAAAGATATTAAACACACTACTTAAAACTTGAAAGCAGTAACTTTCAGGGAACAGATACTGATTGTTCTAAAGAAGAAAACTGGGAAATTTTTGAGTAAAAAGTTAAGTTAGAATGAAAGATAAGACTGTTAGAGTAGGTAGACAGACATGAGCAAGGGGATGAGAGAAGGGAAAATAGGGGTTCATTCCACTTGGGTGATGGAGAACCTTGTCCATAAACCACCTCCTTCATAGTCAGACTACGAGCTTCTTAAAACTAATAAGAACTGAATATATCCAGCTTAAGGGACTTTCTAATTTTGAAGCATATGCTGAGCACTGAGGAATTGTCCTTTGAGTGACCCATGGCTCACTGTAATATCATTCACACTGTAGTTTTGACAGCATCCCCCCACAATGGGTTTCATATAGGTACTGATGGGAAAATTTCCAACATGGTAAAATTGGCACAGGCTCATTAATGCATGGCATTAATGCTCCATTAATGAAACCCCCCTCTTCATTAATGCTCCATTAATGAAGAGGGGGGTTTCCAGACCAAGCAACAGTATCTGCCACAAGCAAAACCCCAGGCTACCTCCTCTCTTAGGAGAGCCACTCCATGTTCTCTACAGTGTGATTTTGTTTTGCTAAATATTTCCTTTATGCTTATACTATCTGTATCTCTACAGAAGAACCCATTGCCTGGTAACATAATGATATAGGAAAGAAACTGGGAACATAGGAAAGTAAAATAAAATTAATTATGAATACGCTACTGAAAATCACTACATGAAATGACAAATGTTTGCAAAGAAGCGACACTCCTCCATTGCAACTTCCCCAAACAGTTTCTACTCCTTCTCTCTCTAGCTGGTACCAGAAATAATAATGGAAATGAAATGAGGAGACTGGGGGGCTGAAATTCCACTTCTGTAACTCCACTTTAAATTAAATTAAAGCTTTGAAACTCATTATGGCCAAACCTCTCACCTTTCCTAGACTTCACTTTAGTCACTTGAAAACTAGAGATTATAATATCAATCTCAAACATCTCCCCTTATGAGAAATGTCTCACAAAAGAAGGACATAACTAATGGGAAAGAGAAAGTTTATTTTTTTCCTCTTTATCTCTTTCCTTTAAAATATCAATGCAGTAGAACTAGTATTTCCTGAATCAAAAATTGAGATGTAAGATTTAAAAGTTGGCATAGTACTCCTGAGGAACAATGAGACAAAACATTTGAGGTTTGGGCTTTCCATGAAAGGAGGAAGCTTTTAGTGTGTAGTTGAGAGAGTGAGTTCAGGGTGTGGGGACTCACCCAGTACCTCATCTGACATAAAAGATTATCTAAGCTTCAGACATTTGAGATTTGATGGATGCAGAAAAATAGTGTTGCTGGAGCTTCCCTTATTTAAGTATAGTAATTTCTGGAAAATGAGGTCAGCATAAATTCCCTAAGGAGTTTGATGGTCCTGAAGTAAATGAAAAGACATTCATATCTGTACAGACAAAAATGTTATTAAAAACTTTCTCATCTTTCATTTTGTTCTCCTAAAAACCCATTTGTCTATCCTAAAGAAACCTATTTGATTTTCTTACAGAAGCTCCTCCTTGCCCTATTAAGTTAGGTATATAAGCTTTAATTATATCTACCATTGGCTATTTCTTTTGCTGGCTCTATATACTTATTAATTAACCCCTCCCCCCACTGCCCCTTTCCTGAACCTTAGTGTAAAGGAAAAGTTTTCCCTTACAAAGAGCTAGAAGAAACCTTTTTTAAATTTAATTTTTTTTTTTTAGTTGTAGGTGGTCACAATACCTCTTTTACTTATTTATTTTTATATAGTGCCGAGGAACAAACCCAGTGCCTTACACTGATAGGTAGAGTACTCTACTGATGAGTCACAATCCCAGCACAGAGGAAATCTTAACCACTTAACAGTTGTGTAACTAGTAAACTGCTTAGCCTCTCTGTATCTGAGTTTACTCAACTACAATGTAAAATGGGGTAACAGTGAACAGTGTCTTCATAGGATTAGCAGGGGAACAAAGAGCAAATAAATTTAACAAGGTTAGTATCATGCATGGCACACAATTTTTATTATTATATTCTATCATCAATTCACAGAAGATTCTTGAACTACTGACTAGGAAGTGTTAAAACTTATAATTTCTGATGGATTAAAACTATTATGGTACTTCCAATTCCCATGTTTAAGTTTTTGGAGTTAACAAAATTATAACGAATTGGGATATAAGATCCCTTTAAATGTCTTATAGAGATTATTTTTTTCTCCTATTTAGAATCTAAGACATGAAAGTTCAAAGAATTCAGACATAAAAACCTGTAATAGTACTTTATGTAAGATTAAAAGGCAAGCCACAGATCCAGAAAGATAAAAAATTAACCCTAACAAAAGTTTACCTCATTTTTCCGTTTGTATGTATTTTTATGTATGTCAGATTATTAATGAAGCAGTGAATTCTAAGGGATTCATTTTTAATAAAGATACTAACTGTAAGACAACAATTATTGAAGTATCAGGTAACTCCTTTTTTACTTCTTAAAATGGCCAATTCACTGAGAAAGAAACTGTGAGTCTTCACTTTATATCCTTGGCCCTCACAGAAGTTACTTTGATGATATAGAGTGTGTTTTTTTAAAAAAAAGTGCCATAGAACAAAAATGCGTCTGTCAAAAATATGTAACTAATATTAAAACAAAATGTGAACCTATAATGTCACTGCCTAATAAGCAGAAGTAAGGTACAAGGAAGACAGGCCAGTTTTCAAAATACCCAAAGCCTATTTTTAAATTTTAATTGTTCTCCCTTTGTTCTTTTGTTATTCTTGACCTAGGATATTATTTTTTCTTGAAGCTCATCTAAATCCTATCCATTGTTCAGGTGTCCATTGCTCAATAGCACCAATCCTATTCTGTCATCTTTTATCATGCTAAGCAATAAGATCTTCCTCCTTTGGAATTTCTAAGGCAGTTCTCACATTCCATGCTCTGCTGATACTTACTTTGGGGTTATTAGGCAATGGAATACATTTATTTAGGTAAAATTGAAATAAACAATAAGCAAATAGGAACATAAACAGACACTTACAAACTCTGCTAAACATCATAAAAAGAAAAATATTACAGTGCTCTGAGAGGGAGCCAGTCATCTCAAGAATACGAAAAAAGAGTAGAATGAGAAAGAACACAGTAAGCAGAGAATTAGGAAATAACTGGGTTTAGACGGGGATTTCAAAGGAGGACTGTATGGTTAGAGCTTAAGGAGGAAAAGAGAGGGTGGAGGTCATGCAGTGAAGCCATATGTGTTGTGCTGTGCACAATCACAAAAGGCCTTACATCCCTACTAAAGGGTTTGGATTTTATTCAGAGTACAATGGGAAATGTTTTACATGGGGAACGATATAACTCAATCATTGTATTAAAAAACATCATTTGGCTGATGAACAAAAAATGGATTGGAGAAAAGAAAGAAAGGGTGCGGAGGCCTGTTAAGGACTATTAGAGCAATTCAGGCTTTGGCTAGGCTAGTGGCTGTCATCACGATGTTGTAAAACAGAAAGAAGCCAAGGATGACTCCTAGGTTTCTGACTTAAGTGTGAATAGAGATGCCATTTACTGAGACAGAAGAAGAATTAAGTTTCAGGCTTAGTTTTAAATTTGAAACACCAGGGAGAAATGCTGAAGAAATCAAATAGGACTGATATGTTTGGTGGTGTTTAGGAGATGTTTAGAAAGAACATACACATATAAGAATAATCAACTAGATACTCATTTGCAATATCAAGAGTATGAAAATTATCATTGGTATAAAAATTGCTCTTTATCAAGATTAGAATAGTACCAAATACAATTAAAAAAGAGTATTGACCTGAAAGATTCAAAGAAGTATAGAAATCACAAAAAGGAACAAAAACAAACAAACAAACAAAAAACAGCACAAGCACAGTAAGGATAATCCAAGAGGGAAATTCCTGAACCTATAACTATCTGGGGAAAAGGGTCCTTGCCATCTGTCAGAGGCAAGTATATTTAGTACATAGAGGGGTACATTAAGTCTAATTAAGAGCCACTAACTTATCAGGCATTGGAACAGTCATTCTTTCTATTAACCAATTTTTTATCCCCTTATAAGTAACTTGGTATTTTTGCTTGGGTGTCAAAGATACTTTCTTGATAAACATATAACTAGAATGTCAAAATTTTGGCCATTCTGGGTTTCCATAGGTTATGCTGTTCCCTTTCAATAAAGATTCACTTCTTTTTATTTCAAGAAAAGCTTTCTTGACTGCACTGAGTTATAATTTCAAATCTTCTCTTCCTTTTAAAAATATTCTTCTGGAAGTCTAATTTACATACGTGTGTGTGTGTGTGTTTGTGTGTGTATACACATACACATTGCATAGATATAATTGTCTTCCATTGCCAATATTTTCTTTCTAATCTTTTTAGAGTCTCCTCATTTTTCTTTTCATTTTATTTACTCTTCATATTGTATCCTCAAGATCCCCAACTGAGTTTCTGCAGTATCTCTGTCTTTGTGTTCCAATTTCACTAACTGCTTTGCTTTCTTCTTTCCTGGGTACTGCTAGCTCAAAGTGAGTTTCTTTTGGTTACTGAGTCATTTTTTCCTGGGATTCTTATATTTCTACTGTGTAGTCTTCTTTCAAAGTAAATCCATAAATTGCTAATGACATTAAGGTTAAAAAATTCATCTGTGTCAATATTTTATTGTATCTGTATATGAGTATATATGTGTAATTTTCTATACCTTCTTATTAATATTTTTTATGACTGCCAGGCTAGTTACTTTACAATTATCTATTATGAATAAATTGTATTGTGCTGGATCAGCTATTTGCAGAAAGCTTGGGGTAGAGGGGAAACAGAAGCACAGGTAATTTTCACAAGCTTTAACAAAGATTGTCACAAGCTTTAACAAAGACTGCTTTATCCAAATATGGGTCCTCTAGTTATCTAAACAAAACCATATCATGAATGGTTTCTATTTTAGTCTACTTCCCACATTCTCATGAGGCTTGTTATAAAATAGAAGGAATCATGTTGTTACACCTCAAAAATGAATCCCTTGCCTTTAGGAAGTACACTTTTGTATCATATTCTAAGTTTTACTATATAGAGCATTACTGACAATTCATGTTTTTAAAAAAATTTTTTGTCAATGGACCTTTATTTTATTTATTTATATGCGATGCTGAGAATCAAAACCAAGTACCCTACACATGCTAGGCAAGTGCTCTACCATTGCACTACAATCCCAGCCCAGGACAACTCGTTTTTACTCTTTCCCTCCTGGATTCTGCAGCCAGTAAGCTTTGTTTAAGCAGCCTTGCCTATATTTTGTTGTCCAGGTAATAACATGTCTTTGCAGTTTTGCTTAACATGAGGTATAACTGTGTGGACAAAAGTATTTGTGTATGTTTTATCCTCCTTGTTGCTTTTATGTGTTTTCTAGGGAGGTCAGGAAGCAGATAATGACTAACACTTTATCATTAAAAAAAAGAAAGAAAGAAAGAAAGAAAGAAAGAAAAAAGATATAACTTTTTAGTTAAGTACTGGAGATTGAACCTAGGGGCAGGCACTTAACCACTGAGCCACATCCACAGCCCTTTTTTATATTTTATTTAGAGAGAAGGTCTTGATGAGTTGCTTAGGGCTTTTCTGCTGAGGCTGGTATTGAACTTGCGATCCTCTTGCCTCAGGCTTCCAAGCTACTGTGCCCGGTAAAAAGTCATATCTTTCTAAACGTACACGGAGAGGCTGTCTATAAAATCAAACATCCAGGGATTGTATTTAGGCTCTTACATAATGTACTTATTGGGTGGGACTGTGTTGGCCAGAAGATAAAAGCATGTATAGCCACACTGGGAGATTTGTTTTTCACAAAAATCAATGAATTGGCATTCTGACTTTCTATGTTAGTTCCTACTGTTTTGGCTCACAGTGAATTTGTTTGGAATTTATCCTTTTCAACTACTGAACCTAAAAGGTTGACATTTACTAGACTGAGAGAACCTACTGCATATTATGGAATGCCAAGCAATGCCCAATATGCTACTTTCATCAGCTTAAAAAAGTGGGGGTGTATTACAAAAATAAATTCTATTGTAAGAAAAGAAAAATAAATGTAACTTTGCTAATCATAAAATGTTTCATTTAATTCCTAAATCGTGCAAGGTTTCTTTAATTTCTAAATTATAAACAGTATTTCATTTAGCCCCTTCATCATATCATGTTTTCCTTTATCGTGTTGTTTATGAACATCAAGAAGTACACTCTGTATTCTTTTGGGTGTTTGAGCTTTTTAAATTCCACTGAGGATTTACTGGAAAAATGATTATATTGATGCACACTGTAGTCTTATATATGTTTAATATGATGTTACCTCAAAGTTTCCATTACCTCTTTCTTCCCCCAGGAATTAGTAGTCATGTCAATGAGATTTTACTATCTAGAAACACATTATATCTCAAACTTGCACTTTTCTTTTCGTTTTAAAAAGCAATAAGAATTATTAGAAACATAACTTAAAACCTGACATTAATAAATACCATCTGATTTAAAAGAAAAAATTTGTGTGGCTTTTTGGGGCAATATTACTTGTTTTACTTATGGTTTTTATTAATCTGGTAAAAGATTTTAAAAGGTATGCATTTGGTTAGAGGTTAGATTTTTAAAAAGAAACACTTAAAAATTAATCCAGATAATGGTAATATGCTCCAAAGAGACTGTAGATAAAAGTTCCTATATCTTATTAAAAAAACACTTTTGATCTTGAAAATGGATTAGATTTGTACTAAACAAATAACAACAGATTAACAAATCAGAACAAAATATGAAAAAAGAAAGTTTAATTTGGATATTAAACATTATCAAGAGGAAGAATTTTAAAAACTGAAAAGAACAGTAATCATAGTAAGAATTTTATTACCTTCAGGTCGATATTGTGCAACAATTGTTACAGCTTGGCCAGCATTTTTCAATGCGGCTGCTGCCTGCTCATGACTGGCAGCTCTGAGATCAACACTGTTTACCTGTAAATCAAACCAAATCTTAATTTGAGAGAAAATAATCACTTTGATTAGAAATTACAATGGCTTGCTGTTTGGGTAGGCACAGATTAGTTACAATAATTTTACTATTAAAATATATTTTACAATAAAACAAAAAATACTGTCATTCAAAACAATTTTATACACTAAAAGTATTTGCTTACTGTCAATTGAGTAAAACAAAAACATCTTCCACCCCTGAAACTGTCTAGAAGGTTGACTCTATTGATTGACAAATACACCTCAATTTGACTACCTGAGAAATTAACAAGCATTATTTTGCACATTTCTTTTCACTAGTAAGTAGCTCCAGCAACGGAAAGAAAATTTGTTTTTGCTTATAACATCTGTTCACTTTCTACTACATTTTCAACCCAGAAAGCTCAACTTAGTTCCAATTGTTTCTTCCTCTCACAAACTAAAGCCTTTTATTCTTTTGGTTTAATAGAAAAATAATGACTTTTTAAAGAGTACTAAAATAGTTCATATTTCAAAGACTGATTTCAACAAAGTAAATGTTAACTAAATCAGGAGATTTTTTTTTTTTTTTGAGTAAAGGGACTTCCTTGGGTGACACAATTACTAAGGTGACCAATCCTACTCCAGAATAAGAAGCAATTTTTATTCTGAAAGCTTGCCAATACTTCAAGGCACACTATCTTAAAACTGTTTTTCCACTCAGAACAACTTAAGAGACATTCACAGAAACATTATAATTGAATGTATTAAACGTAAATATTTAATTTTTAAAAATGAAGAACCAGCAATGAATAGAATTCTGCAGTGCTTAGACCTTCACTGAAAATTTCTGAACAGGAAGAACCATCATGTCATTTTCATATGAAAATCTGTTTCAAGATCTAACTTAAAATCTGTTAAAGATCACATACCACTTTTCAAAAATTTGATAAGCCCAGAAATTCTTAGGATCATAAAATTTTTACACAAGGAACATTTTAACTATATAAAAATCTGATGCTTTCTTTATATTATCTATAAGGACATTATTATGCGACTAAATTAAAACACACCACTAGTGAATAAAAATAAAGATCTGAAAACCCCAACCTAAATAAATGCAATATAATGTGGTTATCAGAAAATATCTCTAGCTGAAGATGGTTACATACAAAATACTTCGTGCATAAAGAAAATTCTCTTAATTCCCAGGAGAACAAATTAGGAAGGAAATTTAAAGGAAGATAAACTTTCATAAATTATTGTAGAAAAGATTAAAACTTTTAATGTTTGGTTACTCTTATAGTATAGTATGTATTTTCTAACTATTTACAACTTTTTTGTGTCTTTGAATTTAAAATGTCTTTCTTGGGCTGGAGTTGTAGCTCAGTGGTAAGGTGCTCATCTCGTGTGTGAGGCACTGGGTTTGATCCTTAGCACCACATAAAAATAAATAAAGGTACATAACTAATAAACAAACAAACAAACAAACAAGTCTTTCTTAGAAACAGCATAAAAATTGAATTCTGTTTTGTAATCTACCTTATCAGACTTTGCCTTTAAATGGAGCAGTTAATCCATTTACATTTAATCAAATTATTGTTAGACTCATATAATTAATTTTGCTATTTGTTTTCCATTACTATTTTTTGATTTTAAAATTTTGCTATTTGTTTACCATTACTACTTCTTTTGTGTTCAACAGAAATTTTCTAGTGTACTATTTAAATTCTCCTGTAATTTCTTTCATTACACATATCTGAGTCATTTCTTAGTGGTTGCTGTGGGTCATAATTGGCATCTTTTAACCAGGCATGGTGGTGAACACCTCTAATCCCAGTGACTTAGGTGGCCAAGACAAGAGGTTCACAAGCTCAAGGACAGCCACAACAATTTAGTGAGGCCCTAGGCAACTCAGCAAGATCCTGTCTCAAAAAAATAAAAAAGGGATGGAGATATTAAATACTGACATATTTAAAATACTTGATTTAATGCATTCGCCTAGGAAATTCAACATGTGGATTTCCCTAAGGATAATTTATATCACTTGCTTTTTTCTCCTGTGTATGGGTAATTACTTTTTTGGATTTCTCATAATTTTTTGTTGATAACTGGACATTAATATAAAATCTGGCAACTCTGGATGTGAGACCCACAACTTTATCTGGGGCTTACTGCTATTGTTTGTTATAGCTGTTTGTTTAGTGACTTTCGGAATTCCACAAAGGTCATATTCTTTGTTGTGTGGGGCCACTGAATTTTCTGCCAGGTAAGCTTACTGGTTACTTAATGATTGGAAAGATTTCATTAATTGCCTGGAATTAAAAAGTCCCCACTCTTTGCAAATGGTTCTATATGCTTGTAGGCTTTCAACATTCAGACAGGCGGTTGAAACATGCCTTGATCTTTACTTTCTGCTTGCACAGAGCCCAAGATTCAACCAGAGATGAGAGACAGCCCTGAACTAGATCCCAAGGATATGTTGAAGGTTTTCAAAGGCCCTGTGGAGAATTTATTTTCCAGCTTTTTCTTTTAAGCTTTTTGATAAGCCTACTGTTTACAAGAACTATTATTAGATACTTCAGGAAGTCATATTATTCATGTTCTTGTATTGACAATTATCCTGGGATAAAAAGCTTTTTATGAGGAGCTTAGAATCAGGTCAAATTATAGACAGCCTTGTAAATGTTATTCTAGGAACTACAAGATGGTCAAGTTATGACAGTCCCCCAAAGCTTCTTATAATTGCATATTACTTTACATACCTACCAGTAATGAATGAGAGTTGGCTCCACATTCTCTCCAATAAAGGTTGCTTTTTTAAATTTTTTTTTAGCCATATAATTTGGTGGGATATGGTATTTCAAATGGCTTTAAAAACATTTATTTTTTTAGCTGGGTGGTGGAACATACATGTTATTTCAGCAACTCAGGAGGCTAGGCAGGAGAATTCTAAGTTTGAGGCCAGCCTCAGCAACTTAGTGAGACCCTCAACAATTTAGTAAGACCCTGTCTCAAAATAAAAATTAAAAAAAGGCTGGAGATGTAGCTCGGTTCAATCCCCAGTAGACCCCTCACCGCCCAATCTATTTTTTTATTTAGGCATCAGCATTTTTTAGTTTGGACAAATGTTTATGTCATATACCTGCCACCACAGAAAAATTGTTTCACTCCTACCCAATTCCTTCAAAACCCCTTTATTCATTGGGATTTTACGTTCCCTGATGCCTAATATCAATGAGCATGTGAAAAGGTATTACATGCTCATTGATAATTTATGTATCTTCTTATGGGAAATATCTGTTCAAATCTTTTGCACATTTTAAAACTGGGTTCCTAATTGTTTTATTGTTGATGTGTAGGAGATATTTATATAGTCTGGATAAAAGTCTTTCATCAGATATATATACTAATTATATTTTTTACCACGGTGTGGCTTGCCTGTTTGGATTCTAAATGGTATCTTTTTTTTTTTTTTTTAAATGATTAGTGTTTTATGCTACTTGTCTATGGAGTTGCTGCCTAACCCAGAGTTGCAATGATATTCTCTTATGTTTTTTTCCTGAAAGTTTATGGCTCTAGGTTTTCCATGTAGATCTACAATCTATCTAGAGTTAAGTTTTAAGTCTGGAGTAAGACTGTTTCAGGTTCATGTTTTTATTAGATAGCCAGTTGTTTCAGAACTATTAGCTAAAAAGATTTTCCCTTTTTCACTGAACTGACTCTGTCCTTTTGATCCTATTTAAGAAATTTCCTTAATCCAAGTTCATTAACAATTTTTTTGTACACCTTCTCGTATAACTTTAGTTCTATGATCTACAATCAATTTCAAATTAAATTCTGTACATGATGTGAGGTAAAGTCTTTTTGTCTGTTTACTTCATCAATTTCAGAAGAGGGTGTTACAGTCTCCAAGTGCGACTATGAATTTTATTTTTCTTCTTAGTTTTCACAATTTTTGCTTCATATATTTTTAAAGGATTCTTAGGTAGGTGCATACTTAGGACTAAAATTTGACAAAATGCTATTATTATAATGAAATATATTTAGAATAACACTGTTTGTCCTGAGATCTATTTTGTCTCAAACTAATAAAGTACTTTCATATGGTGTTTGCATGATGAAGTTTTTTCCATCCTTTTACTTAAAACACATTGAAGTGAATTCCTGAAACTGTTTGATCTTGCTTTTGTGAACCAAACTGACAATTTCTGCATCTTAAATAGTTTTTACTATAATGCTGTTATTAACAGAACTGGATTTCAATCTCTCATCTTAGTACTGTTTTTTAAACTTACCCTGCATATTCCTTTCTGTTATAGTTTAGATATGAGAAGTTCATGTATTAGGCAATGAAGGAATGTTCAGATGAAATGATTAGATTAGGAGAACTATCCATTTGCTGGATTAATTATCTGAGTGGTCTACTGGGCTGAAACTATAGGCAGGTGGGTGTGGCTGAAGGAAGTAGGTCACTGGGGGCATGCCATTAGGGATTATATCTCCTCCCTTCCTTCCATGCTCTTACTCTCTCTTTTCTCGTTGCCAGGAGTTGAGTAGCTTCCCTCAAGTACACCCTTCCCCTATGATGATCTGCCTCATCCCAGGCCAAAAGCAATGGAGTCATTTGACCATGGACTGAGACTTCTGAAACCATAAGCCCCACATAAACTTTTCCTAAGTTGCTCTAGTCAGATATCTTGGTCACAGCAACAGAAAGCTGACAATCACACTTCCCTTTATATGTGTGTGTGTGTGTGTGTGTGTAACATTTATTTTTTTTCCATTTAATCTCCTGTATTGATTTCAAAACTATACATCTTTGTGGTGTTTTCAGTGTGTTCACTAGATATAATAATATGTAGCTACAAATTATTATTTTCTCCCAATTTTACACCACTTCACAAAACTATGTAAGAAATAACCGTATAATCCCATCTTTCCTTTCCAATTGTGTTGTGATGGTCTTATTTTTCATTTCTACACATGTTGCAATCCCTACACTGCTTTTATTTTCTATCAATTGTCTAATAGAGTAATATCTAAAATTATTTTTAAAAATTTAAGAAGAGATCTTTTATATTCACTCAGGAATTTTCCTTTTTTCTGTTTTTCCTAATTCCCTTCTGCAGATCTAGGGTTCCATCTGTACATTTTCTCTTCAATCAAGACAATTTCTTCAATATTTTCTTACTGATCTGCAAAAGATGACAAATTCTCTCCACTACTGTCCGTGTCTTTACTTCATTTCTGATGAATATTTCTCGGTATACAGAATTCCACATTAACAATTTTTTATTTCAGCACTGTAAACACACCATTCAATCGTGTTAAGTCTTCTAATGTGTCTAGAGAAAAGTCAGCTGACATTTGTATTGCTATTCCTGTATGTGGAATATGTTATTTTTTGCTTGCTTCTAAGTCATGCTCCAAAGTGCAGGTTTCTAGCACTTTGTGATGTAGACAGGTCTGGTTTTCTATGTATCCTGAGCTTCACAGATATGTGGGTTGATATTTTTCATCACTTTTGTTAGGTCTTTTTTTTGGTCTCCTCTTTAAAAAAATTCTGTCTCCTCTTCTGTAGAGATGCTGTCTGATTTTGTTCCACACATTTTGCATGCTTTGTGTTGACTTTTCTTTTTAACCTCTGCAATTCCACCCCATGTTTCAATTTGGAAACTTCCTTTTATCTACATTCAAGTGTATGGATTCTTTCCTCTGCTGATTTCAGTGTATTATTAAGTCTTTTTTAAATAAAATTTTCATCTCTGATAGTTTTTAACTTCTAGCAATTCCATATGATTCATTTTCTGTAGTTTCTATGTCTTTACTGAAATTCTGTCATTTCTTCATTCCTACTATCTTTACCTCTGGATCCTTAAGCATTTTTTATCACCATCATGATTTTACAATAATCATTTTATTTTATTTTTAACTTTTTTGGTAGCATTGGGTCTGAGCCCAGAAGTTCTCTACCACTAAGCTATACTCCCAATTCTTTTTGAGACAGGTGAGGCTAATCTCAAACTTGTGATTCTCCTGCCTCAGCCTTCCAAACTATTAGGATTATAGGTGTGTACCACCAAACCTACTTACCAGATTGTTTTGTTAGGTTAAGAGTGATGGATTCTTGGTGCTGGGGATGTAGTCTATGATAGAGTGCTTGCCTAGCATGTATGAGACCCTGGGTTCAATCCCTAGTACTATGAAAAAGAAAAAAAGTGATGGATTCTTGAGCATTTCTATATCCTAATACTGCAAGAAGGCTCTATTTTTGCCCTAAAATTCTTTTGCAATAACTACTATTCTTGGGTAGTACTAGTACTATGCTTTTAAAATTATTTAGCCTTAAACATGTAAATGCAGTTTTCATTAATATACAGTAGCACTGTATATTAATAGTGTTATTTTCTAATTGTAGTGCATAATCCTTAATAAAGAATTGCTTGCTACATATTTGAAAACTCAAGTGCCCAAGATTTATTTTCATTTAAACACTAGTTGAAACAATTAAAAATTGGTTTCTACTTTTTTTTTTTTTTTTTA
>NW_026000240.1:1898970-1941777 GCF_001458135.2 Marmota marmota marmota
TTTTTTTTTTTTTTTTTTTTTTTTGGTACAAGGGACTGAACCCAGGGGCACTTAACCACCGCCACATGCTCAGCCATTTTAAAAATATTTTATTAGAGATAGGATCTTGCTGAGTTGCTTAGGGCCTTGGTGAGTTGCTGAGGCTGGGTTTGAACTCATGATCCTCCTGCCTCAGTCTCCCAAGTCACTGGGATTACAGGTATGTGCCACTGTTCCTGGCCAGAAAATAAAACTATTATATATAGAAAATGAACAAGTATATTTAGTAGAAAAACCTGAAATCAAGAAAAAAGGCATACATTATCAAGACCCTATCAAAAATACCAAGGCAGACTGTAAAAATAACCAGATAATGTCTAGAAAAAAAAATGATACTCTCAAATTAAAATCTTAGTTTTATCTTAAAAAGCAGATTGGATATAAATGAAGAAAGCTTATAAACTAGAAAATAGACTTGAGGAAATGATGGAAATGAACTAGAAGGAGACAGTTCATAAATATGAAATTGGGGTTAAAATTCATGAAGAATAGAATAACATCTACCCATAGGAATTCAATAAGGACAGAACAGGTATAATGTGGGAAGGCAAAATTTGAAAAGATAATAGCTAAGAAATTTCCAGAATTGATGAAAAACATGATTCCTGATTTAGTAATGTATCCTAAACATAATGAATGCTAGATACGCACACATTTTAGTGAAATTGCAGCACACTAAAGACAGAGATCTTGAAAGCAACTAGTGAAAAGAAATTACCTATAAACAAGGCAGCAGGCTTTTTTTAAAAAATAGCAAATAAACAATTTAGATGGCATAAAACAATATCTTCAAAGTATTTAGAGATAAGAGCTGTCAACCTAGAATTCTAGATTAAAAATAAAAGAGTACAAAATAAAGAATTTTCAGACAAAATCTAAGGAACTTCCTTATCATTAAGGAACCATTGCTGAAAGAACAAACCAAGAGCTCTCATTAAGGTATATCTGGATATTTGAAGAACATATTTGCTTTTACAATGACTAAGGATCATGGAAAAGATGGAAGCTAGAAAGACAGTCCTATATAACAAATAACTACCCAATCTAAATTATATTAGTAGTCCACTGAGAAACCTGGAGGTGGGGGGGGAGGAGGGTGATTAGCACCATCAACAACAAACCATATATTACATGGGTAAAATGTCAAATACCAAAACCAAAATAAATAAATAAATAATAAAAATAAATTTGGGGGTATAAAACTGAAATAATTAATATATTAGAAACAGCGTAATTAAAATTAAAGTTTTTCAAGCTCTGTGATCATAAGGGAGGACTACAAAATTATTATAGTTTTGGTCTAAAACTGAATGGGTAATAAATAACAACATAAACATAGACAAACTGAAAGTAAAAAGAGGGAAAAAGATAATAACAAGCCAAAAACAAAACAAAAACAAAAACAAACCTTCCTTCAAACACATTTATAAACACTGACCACCTCCCTGTATCATGTATCAAAAGAAAATCTGTCATACAGAACATGTTCTCTAACAATGTTATAATTCTGCAATTCAATTTTAAAATGGTAAGAAGATAACCAATTACACCCATAACTTTGGGTTATAAAAAAATCTACTTTTAATCATTAAAAGGTTATAGTTATGATAATAAAAACAACATCATCTTGATTACTTGATTAACATATCCTACCGATATAATACGATCTCCTTTTCTGAGCTCTCCACTTAGATCAGCAGGTCCTCCAGCCAATATGAAAGAAATAAATATTCCTTCTCCATCTTCACCTCCTACAATGTTGAAACCAAGGCCTGTTGAGCCACGATGAAGAACAACTTTTCTAGGTTCCCTAAAAATTAAAAAATTAAATTAAATTAAATTAAATAACTTGGAAATTTAATTTAGAATCTGTTATTCTATCAGTGAGAACTTCCTACTGATAACTTTGGTATTATGTTATCAAAGTATTAAAAAAGCTAGTTGAAAAACAAAGGGTTTTTCAAAACTGTGAGGTAAAGAGAGTCTTCTAAGCCTTAGAAATCAAAAGAAAAAAAAATCTAATTTCATCAAAAGCTCAAAATTTCTATTAAAAAGCAAGCAAACATGCTGGGTGTGGTGGTACATGCCTATAATCTCAACAGTTTGGGAGGCTGAGGCAGAAGGATCACAGGTTTGCAGTCTCAGTAACTTGGTGAGGTTCTAAGTAACTTCGTGAGACTCTGTAGGTAGGTAGGTAGGTAGGTAGGAAGGAAGGAAGGAAGGAAGGAAGGAAGGAAGGAAGGAAGGAAGGAAGGAGTAGGTTGGTAGGAAAGAAGGGGAAGGGGGAAATGGGAAGGCGAAAGGGAAGGGAAGGGAAGAAAGAAAAAGGGCTGGGAATGTGGCTCAGTGCTTAAAGCACCCTTGGATTAAAGCCCTGGAACAAATAAAACAAACGAAAACCCCACAAAAAAACAAAAACAAAAGGAAAAAATATGAAATCAAAACAATGAGGAGAAAAGAATTTGAAATTAACAAAAAAGTAATACAAAGATTCTATCAAGAAATTTGTATTCATGAAAACCTGATGTTGCATGCACTTGACTGCCTCTGAGGCAGTGTTGTAAAAAGCAGCTATTTCTTTTTCTTGATGGAGGTAGGCCTCCTTCGTAGTTCCAAAGGAATGAATAATGAATAACCTAATCTGGTCATTGCAATCTTACTTCTTTTTGCTAAAGGGGGGGTGTGACTCCATTCTGACCTGAGGAAAAAAAGGAAAATTTCCTAAAGAAAGTCAGACCTTAACAAGAACGAACCACATTTTGCTACCTTCTGCCCCTTCTTAAAAAACTCCACACAAAAAGGAATGAACTATTAATAAAACCCTTCTACTTGTTTAGATATATTATGAACATAAAGGTAAAACTAAGAATATACCAGAAACATTATGGGCCTAAGGTTGCTACACCAATCTTGGAATTGCCTCTCAGAGTTTTTACATGAAATATTTTTTAAATTTGGTGTGCTGGTGTATACTTGCAGACCTAGCTATTTGGAAGGTTGAGGAGTTAAAATCATTTAAACCCACAGGTTTGAGACCAGTCAGGCAACATAGGGAGACCTTGTCTCCAAAAACAAAACAAAACAAAACAAACAATAAAAAAAACAAGCAAAAAACTTTTAGTGTAAGCCATGATTTGTGATTTTTTAAAATTTATTACTGTTTTTTGTCAGTTCTAAGTAAGATGCATTTTATCTGTCCCCCTCATTATTCCCTGCACATGTTAATACAGCTTACCACTGATAATTTTTCAAAATTGTTGGCATTCAGATACAATGATGTGAAAACTATTCACATCTTCTGGTAAGACCATGAAAGTGCCAACAGCAAATTATTTTAATATTTGATGAAACAGAATATCATTTGAGATTATTCTTAAATATGTGATATTTGGTAGACATTTTAAAAATTTAATGATTTTCTAAAACATTGCAAGAAGTAAATAGTCACAAAAGCTTTAATAAATAAATCTCTTTAAAAAATAAATTTAAGGATTCTTCCTTATAATACAGAATAGTAATAAAATCTTCTTAAATACTTAATACTGCTCAAAACTTAAAATATAGTATTTTCTAGACATATATTAAGTGTTCATCATTATTCGATTTTGCCAGCTCACTTAAAGGATTCATAAAATTATTTGTTAAACACAGTAAAACTAGCTGGGAGTGGTAGAAGATTGCGAGTTCAAAGCTAGTCTAAGCAATTTAATGAGGCCCTAAACTCAGTGAGACTCTGTCCCTAAATAAAATATATAAAAGGGGACTGGGGATGTGGTTCAGTGGTTAAGTGTCCCTGGGTTCAATCCCTGGTTAAAAAAAAAAAAAAAAAAAAAAAAAGGGTAAAACTAAACAAAAAATTGTTTGGGGAAATATTATATATATGTGTGTATATATATATTTTATAAAATATCATATATTATATGTAATAAAATACATATACACATATGAAGGAAAAAGATAATAAAATTTAGGAAAACAATAACTTAGAGGGGCAGTATAGGAGAAGCAGGGTAGGATCAGGTACACAGATAAGTTTTCAGCATACTGTTGATATTTTATTTCCTATGTTAAATAATGGATTCATGGTTTGGAGCTCCTATTTTAAAACAAGTATGAATTATAATTTTATATTAGCAAATAATAATTAAAAAATAGCCTGCTGAAATCCAACAGTAGTTCTAGAGGAATACACATTCTGATTTTTGAATAATATGAGCACATGAAAAGATGCTTAACACCATAAGTCATTAGGAAAACGTAAATTAAAACCATAATGAGATATTTCATATCTACCAGGATGACAATAACAAAACTAGACCAAGTAACAAGTGTCAGTAAGATGTGGAAAAACTGAAATACTCACAAATTATTTATGGGAACATAAAATAGGTTGGTGGTTCCTTAAAAAGGTAACATTAAAAAAAAGAAAATTCCACCCAGGTAGCCTAAGTAACTAAAAGCAGGGATTTGAACAAATACTTGTTATCATAACATAATTCACAATAGCTAAAAAGTGGAAACAATCCAAGTCACCAACAATGGGTAGAAAAACAAAATGTAACTCTATGTTTATCTAGCTATATTTATCTAATATCTATACATCTAATTGTATGTATATTTCATATATGTAACATACATACAATGGAATGGAATATTACTTAAAAAAAGAAATGAAGTTCTGATACATGTTACAAAATGAATAAATTTTGAAAAATTATATTAAGTCAAATAAGAAAGTCACAAAAGGACAGATATTGTATGGTCCCACTTACATGAATTACCTAAATTAGACAAATACAGAAAGACAGAAAATAGATATTACCAAGAGCTGGAAGGACAATGGGATGGAACTGCTTAAAGGTTATAGACTATCCAAGATGATGAAAAGGTTTTGGAAATAGCTAATGGTGACGATTGTACAAAACTGTGAATGTAATTAACGCCACTAAACTGTACACTTGAAAATGGTTAAAATGTTAAATCTACATGCTATATTTATTTTATCACAATTAAAAAGTGATGTAACATACCCTAATTCATTGAGTTGCACATTTTAAATGCATGAAATTTATGGTATGTAAATTACATCTTAATAAAACTTAACAAATGAGCTTTAGAAACATTAATTGTCTGTATGCTGTTAATTTTATGGGGGGGCGGGGGTTGGTTTGGTAATTTGAGATATCTTCTGAAAGACTGCTTAGGCAAAAATTGTGGAGAATTTATGTTTGGGCAAGATTTTCATACTTCATTATCTGGGCAAAAGGAATGATAAAATGCACACTATTTTAAGACATATCTAATAGTCAATCAACTAATTTTTGCAGAAAAGAATGGAAATTGTTAGATGTGTGTGAAATACTTCAAAGTCTAATACAACATGGTACAACACATATGCAGTAAAGAAGGGTGGGGACAGCAATAAAGGTGAAAATATAACTTTTAGATTTTAGTTTTGCAAAATATCTAAAGAGACTGAAGACTAGATAAACCTATAAATAGGCACTATTAGCAAATAACAAATAGCCATGAATCACTCTATAGGAACACTGCTTGAAGACTAAAAAGCCTTGAATATTCATATCACACGTAAAAACACTATTCTTTCTGCTAATTTTCATTCCAAACACAATTACTAAGGCACCTATTTTGTTCCCAACATAACTCTTACAAGACAAACACTCCTATCTGTCCTTGAGGCGAATACTGCCTAAGAAGTTAGGAGTCTGACAAGAAAAATAACAATTATTACAAATACAGAGTTTCAAAAATAATAATGCTAACAATAATGTAACTAATGAAAATGTGAGAACAGATATTAACTGGCATATACATAATGAAAAATGCTATAACTGTAAATTATAAAGCAAACTGTAATAGTATCTTTATACTACTTAAAATAACAGAGCTAAAATATTTTTTCACTGACTCTTTTCCTCCTCCTTGGAATTCTTTGGCACTAAAAAGACCTACAAAGTTCAATGTAGTTAGTAATGTTAGATGAAAAAAACTTTAGATGTCAGTCAGGCTATCAAACAAAGCAAATACCACTTGTTGAATTCTGAACATAAATCAATTGTCCTAATATTTTAAGGCATATATTAGATAAGAAATATATGAAAAGTTAGTATAAAATAAGCACAAGTATATTCCCAACTTAGATTTATTTCAAAAGACAATTTGCCAAACCTTAAAATGGGAGCAGTAACTTACTTATAATACAAAATATTTTTATATTTCATGATCTGCAATGAAAAAAAATCTTCAATAAACCCTCCAATAGAAAAAAAACAATTAATGTTTAAGTTCATCAATATTCAAGAATATTTTTAGTCCTAAAAATTGTGGCTGATTAAAATTCCATTTAAAAATGATTTTTATAAGGTAAATGTAAAGTTACTTACCTAGTAATTTCATCATCTCCAAGCATTGCTTTAGAAACTGGTGAGTATCTGGCTGGTGATGCTGGTGTCTGGCCCAAGTAGGAAGATGGGCTAACATGATTATCAACAGGCTGAGCAGAAGCTTCAAAACAAAGACAGTGAAAATTACATCAAAAATGAAAGAAGCCACCTAACACCTCACATATGAATTTAAAAGTATAATTCATATTCACTAAGTTATATACCAGAATTTGGGACAGAAGACATATTAGCTAAAAAAACCAGACAAGCATGGTTTCCAGGTAAAAACCAGCTTAGATATTCAGATCAATAAAACAGATTTACTCCATTACATTCTTTTGAAAATACAACTAAAAAGAAGTTTTATTTTATTTGTACAATGAATCTGAGAGGTCATTTAAAAGAATGTCATCAAAAAGACTACAATGAGTAAATCTTAAGTATAATAACTTTTTTTGAGAAGTCATTATGCAAACTACTATTTTAAAAAAGTATACATACTCAAAATTTGTGAGTAAAGAAACCAGAAGCTTAAAAATTGATTAAAAAAAAAAAAGCCTATGCTCTTACACAAGCTCCTGTCAACTCAATCTTGTTTTTATTTTTATGATACCGAGGACTGAACTCAGTCAGGAGCACTCAACCACTGAGCCATGTCCCCGGCCCTATTTTCTATTTTATTTGATGGATCAGCATATAGTCCTAACACAAGAGATATCCATCAAACCTCTACAATCACCAGCCTTTTAATGGCCAAGGTTTATGACTTTGGACTCTAAATTCCTTGGCCATATTATCATGTTTGGATGGAACCAAAAAAAATGACACAACTGGACAAAAAATTCCATCAAATGGCCAACCCAGAAAATTTCATCAAATGGCCAAACCACCCTTTCCCTGCTATATCTAGACTGCCCCATCAGTCAATGAATCCTTTCTGGAGCAATTAATCTCACACCTAACGCACAGAGAGCAGGCACTAAAAATTAATGTTCCTATCAAACGGATGATAGCCCAAAGAAAAATTATGCGAAACAACATTACTTTTTATATCCAAAATCTTATGTAAAAAGTCCTCCACAGAACTTCGAAACAAGGGAATTAGATTCATTATCTTTAGCTACCAAGAACACCAAGATTCGGGAGAATAAAAAAAAGCAGAAGAACTTGAAGTTAAAGTGGGAAAGATTGGAGGTCAAATAGGTTTAACAAAGCCCAGCAGCAGAAGAGGATGTTAAGTTAAAAATAAAGATATGCAAAAGTATGAGCATTTTAATGTCAGCAGAGAAATAATGTTCTCTGTTATATCCAATGAGTTTTTAAAAAATACATGTATTTTATTTATATATATATATATAAATGGACCTTTTATTTTATTTATTTATATGTGGTGCTGAGGACTAAACCAGTGTGCCTCACACATGCCAGGAAAGTACTTTACGACTGAGCTATAATCCCAGCCCAATGGAATTTTTTTCATTCCTATTTTATACAATATTTTGGCTATTCTTCATATTTTGATTACCTTATTTTGGTTACACCATTGATCATGCCTCTATATCTCTTATGGTTCAGAGAACTTTTACAACCTTCCTTCTCATTATTTCTTTTACTATTCTTCCTAAAAATATTATCTATCTAGTAAGTCAACTGTTTTCCAGTTTTGACATCTGCTTATTCACATGGTTGTCTTTGTCAAAAACACCCTCTCTCCCAACCTCTTGACAATCCCCATAAAAACAAACAAAACCAAATGTGATCTAGTTCTCTTTTCTGCCCAGATAACAAGTGATATAAAATCTGAACAGTCTTATATTTATAAAATTAGTTGGATTCAGAACTAAAAGTTTTTCCAAAAAGAAAATTCCAGGGCTGGAGATGTGGCTCAAGCGGTAGCACGCTCGCCTGGCATGTGTGCGGCCCGGGTTCGATCCTCAGCACCTCATACAAACAAAGATGTTCTGTCCCCTGAAAACTAAAAATAAATAAATAAATAAATAAATAAATATTAAAATTTTCTCTCTCTCTCTTAAAAAAAAAAAAAAAAAAAAAAGGAAGAAAGAAAATTCCAGGTCAAGACAGATGATTTCACTGATAAATCCAACCAACCATTTAGAGATGAAATAAAGCCAATTTTGCAAACAGTTTCAGGGGATAAAGGAACAAAGTATATATGCTTTTCAATTCATTTTGACACCAGCATAACCATGATACCAAACCTGAAAATATAAGAAAAATTTCAGAACACTGTGTTCACCCTTATGAACATGGATGCATGATCCTCAACAAATGTGAGCAGGATAACCCTAATGATATATAAAATATAAAGACTGTATGGGTTTATTTAAAAAATGGAAAGTTGGTTCAACATAAGAGCATCAACTAATTTATCACACTAACAGAATTAAGGAGAAAAATCATCTCAGTAAATACAGAATTGACAGCATGTAACATTCACAAGATAAAAACTCTTCATAAATCAGGAATAAAAGTGAACTTTCTTAATATGATAAAGGGTATCTACAAAAGACTTACTGGTAACACCATATGCAATGGTGAAATTATGTTTTCCCCTACAATTTGAGAACATGACAATTATATGCATTATCATCATTTCTATTCAACATTAAACTAGAGGTCTTATCAGAGCATCAAAAAAAAAGGAGATGAATAAATAGTTAAAGATGGGAAAGAAAGCAGGAAAATTCCCATCATTTTATTTGTTATTACACAGTACTTTATAGTCATACAGACATTCCAAAACAATCTATAAATTAGAATTTTTAACAGGATTGTTAATCACATAATCAATGTACAAAGTCATATATATATATATATATATATGTTAAAAATATGTAAAAGTATTTTAAACTGTATGTGGTGGTGCATACCTGTAATCCCAGTGACTCAAGAAGCTGAAGTAGGAGGATCGCAAGTTCAAAGCTAGCCTCCTCAACTTAACAAGGCCCTAAGTAATTTAGTGAGACCCTGTCTTAAAATAAAAGGGCTGGGGATGTTACTCAGTGGTTAAGCACCACTAGGCTCAATCCCTGGTTTTAAAAAAAGCATCATAAAAATAACATCCAAAACATCAAATACCCTCATCTAAACCTAACAAAGGATTTATAAAATCCCTACTATACTATAAAACACTGCTGAGAAATAAGGACCTATATAATTCAGATAGAAGTACTCGTAGATTAGATGAAAGACTCAATTCTATTTTTCCTAAATTGATCTGTACATTTCTAAATTCTAAAATCATTAAGGAAATTCAAATTATTCCTAACATAATCGCGTGTGTGTGTGTTTTGCTGGGGACTAAAACCAGGGCCTTGCATGTGCAAAGCAAGTACTCTACGACTGAGCCACATCCCCAGCCCAACTAAACATAATCTTTAAAAAAATTTGAAAGATTTATATTACTAGAAATCAACATTTATTATATAGTTATAATAAAGGGAGTGTGATATTGGTGGAAGAAGAAATAGATCAATGAAAAATAGGTCTAGAAACATAATATATTGTCACTTAAGATATAATAAAAGCACCAATGCAATTCAGAGCCCAAAGGTGATCTTTTTAATAAAGGATGCTGGATCATTCCAGATATCTGTATGAAAAAAAAATCTCATGTTATTTGTAACAAATAAAATAAAAATGAATCAAATCTAAATGTCTGAATAAAACTTCTAAAGTCTTCTCATGACCTTGGGACAGAGAAAGATTCCAATGAGTTACTAAAAGCAGGAATCAGGAAAGAGAAGATTGATAAATTGACTTGATTAAAATTAGAAATTTTATTCACCAAAAAGGAAACAGAAACACAAACTGGGTGAACATATTTGCAATAGATATAATTGATTAGAGTTTCTTTTTGAATACATAACACTTCCTTCAAATCAATAAGAAAAAAACTGTCAAAACTAATTAAAGCATAGAAAGAAATCAACAGGGCTGGAGTTGTAGCTCAGTGTCAAGAGTGCTTGCCTAGCATGTGTGAGACTCTGGGTTCAATTCTCAGCACCACATAGAAATAAATAAAACACAGATCCATTGATAATGAAAAAAATTTAAAAGTAGGAAAGAATTCAACAGACACTACAGATGACAGTCAAAACAATATGCACAAGGAGTAGTGCTAAATACCATTAGTTGCCGGGAATAATCAGAATTAAATAAATAATAAATAAATAAATAAATTATATGTATCATAGTACATATTCATAATATCTATAACTAAAAAGACTGACTATACCAAATATTGGTGAAGATGTAGAAAACTGGAATATAAACTGTTTCCAAACTTGGGAAACTGTTTTAACAGTACTGATTG
This sequence comes from Marmota marmota marmota, assembly GCF_001458135.2. Lineage (NCBI taxonomy): Eukaryota > Metazoa > Chordata > Mammalia > Rodentia > Sciuridae > Marmota > Marmota marmota. The sequence continues at coordinate 1,909,750 of NW_026000240.1, forward strand.
AAGACAAAATAAATGTCTGTGATATAACACAGCAATCTCCCTCCAAAAGAAATGTATGCATATGTCCAATAATATTTAAAAATGTCCACTGCAGCTATATTCAGACCCAATGGTAAAATGGAAAATTTTTTGTATATTCATGAAACAGAATAATTTATAGCAATAAAAACCAAAACACTTGATTGAAAATAACCTTTGAGTAAAAGCCGTAAGATACAAGAGTACAAGCTATACAAAACATTTAAGAACAAGTAGATCTAAATATCTGCATGTAATGCATGCATAGACATATATATATCTCACTAAAAAGAGGCAGAATTATTGTCCGAGATTCAAGTGTTACCTCTGGAGTGGGAATACTGATTAAGGGGCTTGACAACTGAGCAAGGCCCTAAGCAACTTAGTGAGACTCTTTCTCAAAAAATAAATAGGCTGGGCATGGTGGCGCACGCCTGTAATTCCAACAGCTCAGGAGGTTGAGGCAGGATGATCAAGAGTTTAAAGCCAAGCCTCAGCAATGGTGAGACCCTGTCTCTAAATAAAATACAAAATAGATGTGGCTCAATGGCCGAGTGCCCCTGAGTTCAATCAATGTATAAAAAAAATAAATAAATAAAAACAAACAAACAAATAAATAAATAAATAAATACATGAAGCTGGGAATGTAGCTCAGTAGTAAAGTGTTCCTGGGTTCAATACCCAGTAATAAAAGAAGAGGAAAAAAAAAAGAAGGGGCTTGAGCCTTCTGGGGTGCTATAAATATTTAATAAGATGGTTACAAAGGTACAGGCATTATGCAAAAAATATCATTACGCTGAAGTCTGAAAAAATGTGTCCCTTTCCAAATGTCAAGTTTTTCTTCATTTAAAAATTAAAGGAAAAAAGTACTGACAGATAATTCAAATTATACCTAACATAATAATGTAGGAATGGATAAGATAAGAGTCTGGTTGAAGAAGTGTTGAGATTTTACCAATTAAGAAGGAAGGGTCAAAAGACTGGAAGATACATGTAAGAAAATGAGTATCATTACAAACTATGGATAAATGGAAATATAAGTTCATGGATAGAAAAGCCCAATATGATAAAGATGTCAGTTCTAACAAAAATTTTACATGCGATTTGATTATTTTATACATTGTATATATGTTCTGAATTATCACATAGTATCCCATCTGTTATGGTTTGATCTGGAATGTCCACTAAAAGCTCATATGTTGAAAACGTGGTCTCCAGTGCAGCAAGATTGAGAAGCAGGGTTTTCAGGGAAGAAATGAATCATGAGGGCTCCGGAGAGCTGAACAGACTATCTAGTTGGAGGAAGAAGGTCACTAGTGTGTGCCCTGGAAGGGTTTATTTTTTCCTGCCCATCTCCTCTGCTTCTAGGTTGCCATGAGCTGAAAAGCTTTCCTCTGCCACATCCTTCTATCATAATGCTTCTGCCTAGGAGTTGGCTAACTGAACTTCTGAAACCATGAGCCAAAATAAATCTTTCCTCCACTAAACTGATCCTGTCAGGTATTTTGGTCAGAGTTGAGGAAAAGTTAGCTAATAGGCAATATATATTATATACAATTATTGTGCATTAAAAATATAAAAGATCTTATAGAACCAACATTGTAATTAAGTGAAAATAAAAGCTAACGTAATAGCAAAACCATTCTTATTACCTTAATTTAAAAGTTTTTCCCCCCCTAAGTAAAAAACAAGGAAAGTTGACATCCCCTACCAAGTAATGGTGTAGTTTTAATTTGCATTTCTCTTATTATGAGTAGTCTAAGTACCATTTCTTAAATAAAAGGACTTTTAGTACTCCTAGTTTTCTATTTGGGTATATTTCTTTCCTTTTTTAATATGAAGAAGTTCTTTACATAGTAGGAAAACTGTGATATTAAATTTTAAAAAGGAGCAATATTTGGAGTTATCTTGACGGTCTCTCTGTACTCGTATGAGATAAAGAACATTATAGCAGAAAGAAAACTTCAGACCAATATCTCTAATGAATATAGATGCAAAAATCCTCAATAAAATCTTGGCAAATCGGATGCAAAAACATATCAAAAAGATCATGCACCATGATCAAGTGTGATTCATCCCTGGGATATAATGTTGGTTCAACATACGGAAATCAATAAATGTAATTCATCACATCAATAGACTTAAAGATAAGAACCACATGATCATCTCGAAAGACGCAGAAAATACAAAATACAGCACCCCTTTATGTTCAAAACACTAGGAAAAACTAGGGCTAACAGGAACTTATCTCAACATTGTAAAAGCTATCTACACTAAGCCTCAGGCCAGCATCATTCTAAACAGAGAAAAACTGAAGGCATTCCCTCTAAAATCTGGAACAAGACAGGGATGCCCTCTCTCACCACTTCTATTCAACATAGTTCTTGAAACACTGGCCAGAGCAATCAGACAGACAAAAGAAATTAAAGGAATAACTATAGGAAAAGAACAACTTAAACTAGCACTATTTGTTGATGATATGATTCTATACCTAGAAGACCCAAAAAACTCTACCAAGAAACTTCTAGAACTAGTAAATGAATTCAGCAAAGTGGTAGGATATAAAATCACCACCCATAAATCAAAGGCATTCCTGTATATCAGTGACAAATCCTCTGAAAAGGAAATGAGGAAAACTACCCCATTCACAATATCCTCAAAAAAAAAAAAAAACCTTTGGAATCAACTTAACAAAAGACGTGAAAGATCTATACAATGAAAACTACAGAATGCTAAAGAAAGAAATTAAAGAAGACCTTAGCTAAGAAGATGGAAAGATCTACCTTGCTCATGAATAGGCAAAATTAATATTATTAAATGACCATATTACCAAAAGCACTATACAGATTCAATGCAATTCCGATCAAAACCCAAAGGCATTCCTCACAAAAACAGAAAAAGCAATTATGAAATTCATCTGGAAAACATAAGAGACCCAGAATAGCTAAAGCAATTCTAAGCAGGAAGAGTGAAACAGGTGGTATCACTATAACAGATTTTAAACTATGCTACAGAGCAATAGTAACAAAACCAGCATGGTACTGGCACCAAAACAGGCTGGTGGGCCAATGGTACAGGATAGAGGACACAGAGACTAACCCACAAAACTACAACTACCTTATATTACACAAAAGTGCTAAAAGTGTGCACTGGAGAAAGGATAGCATCTTCAACAAATGGTGCTGGGAAAACTGGAAATCCATATGCAACAAAATGAAATTGAATTCCTATCTCTCACTATGCACAAAAGTTAACTCAAAATGGATCAAGGATCTAGGAATTAAACCAGAGACTCTGCGTCTAACAGAAGAAAAAGTAGGCCCTAATCTCCATCACGTTGGGCTAGGCCCCAATTTCCTTAATAAGACACCTATAGCACAAGAATTAAAACCAAGAATCAACAAATGGGATGAATTCAAACTAAAAAGCTTTTTTCTCAGCAAGAGAAATAATATGTGAGGTAAATAGGGAGCCTACATCCTGGGAACAACTTTTTACCCCTCTCACGTCAGATAGAGCTCTAATCTCTAGGGTATCAAAGAACTCAAAAAACTAAACACCAAAAAAAAACAACAAATAACCCAATCAACAAATGGGCCAAGGACCTGAACAGACACTTCTCAGAAGAGGATATACAATCAATCAACAAATGCAATCAGAGAAATGCAAACTAAAACTACTCTAAGATACCATCTTATTCCAGTAAGAATGGCAGCCATGATGAAGACAAACAACAGTAAGTGCTGGCGAGGATGCGGAGAAAAAGGTATACTCATACACTGCTGTGGGACTGCAAATTGGTGCAGCCAATTTGGAAAGCAGTATGAAAATTCCTTGGAAAACTGGGAATGGAACCACCATTTGACCCAGCTAGTCCTCTTCTCGGACTATACCAAAAAGACTTAAAAACAGCATACTATAGGAACACAGCCACATCAATGTTTACAGCAGCACAATTCACAATAGCTAGATTGTGGAGCCAACCCAGATGCCCTTCAATGGATGAATGGATTTTAAAAATGTGGCATATATATACAATGGAATATTGCTCAGCATTAAAAAATAATAAGATCATGGCATTTGCAGGGAAATGGATGGCATTAGAGCAGATTATGCTAAGTGAAGTTAGCCAATCCCCAAAAACCAAATGCTGAATGTCTTCTCTGATATAAGGGGGGTGACTCAAAATGGGGAAGAGAGGAAGAGCATGGGAAGAAGATTACCTCTACATAGGGAAGAGGGGTGAGAGGGAAAGGGAGGGAGAAAGGGAATTGCATGATGGTGGAAGGAGACCCTCATTGTTATACAAAATACATGTATGAAGATGTGAGGGAAAAAAAAAAGAATACGGTTACCCTAGATTAGGGAGAGAGAAGTGGTGGGAGGGGAGGGGAGGGATTGGGGAGATAGGAAGGATAGTAGAATGAAACAGACATTATTATTACTGTGTGTATATATGTGAATGCATGACCAATGTGATTCTGCAATCTGTATACTCAGAAAAATGAGACATTATATCCCATCTGATTCAAATGTATGATATATCAAGGTCATTGTACTGTCATGTGTAACTAATTAAAACAAATTTTTTAAAAAAGAACATTATAGCATGTTTGTGTGCTCACGGTAAATAATCCAAGAGAGAATGTGATTATGTAAGTAGATAAGAGACAGAGCTAAATCCCCAAAAAAGGCAAAAAAGATTTTGGGAATTGGGAAAGCAAAATTCATGAAGAAGAAGAGATTCAATATACAAATCGAAGACCTCTTTTCCCATAGGAACAGTAATAGTTATTCCATTATAAAACAAGGAAAAGCAGAATTTGGGGTAAAAAAGGTATTTACACAGATATATTTGAAAAGAGAAGACTAAGGAATTTCTCTTCAAGGCCATCAGCTATGACTGAGGAGTTGGATGGCAAGTGGAGGAGGTTTGAGGAATCACTGAGAAATAGAATGACTTAGGCAAGCAAGGCTCCACCTAAGATTAATGGGCATAATTAAGAGACAGCACAAATTTGTGCTGTTCTCCAGTCACATTCTGCTTTCAGGGAGTAGGAATGGATAAGATAAGAGTCTGGTTGAAGAAGTGTTGAGATTTTGCCAATTAAGAAGGAAGGGTCAAAACACTGGAAGATATGTGTATGAAAATGAGTATCATTACAAACCATGGAGTCTGTGCTAAGTAAAACATGAAAACTGAAATGTAAGGAGGCAACAAAGTGATATCAAATAGTGGAAGGTCAAAATGAGACTACACTGGTAGTTAGAGCAGGGGTAAATGAATTGATGAGTGTAGATAGAGAGTGGGATAATTTAAACTGATATTTTTGAGATGATGAAGGTATTGGTAATTATAGATAAGGTCTAAAGTATCATCTTGGAAGAAAGCACCTAAGCTGAAATGGAGGGCAAGATAGTTAGGAAGAGATCAAGAAATCAAAAAGCCAGCATTTTTGCTGAATCATCAGTGTGGACTTTGGCTATCACTAGAAATGATAATGTGATAAAAGTAGCAAGAAAACAATGGTCTTGCACTCAAATATCAGTAACTAAAGCCTAATCCTTGAGGAGGACACCAAGTGATTACAATATAAGGAATAGACAATAAGTTGATGATCTGATAACAAGGGCTTCAGGAAAGCTAACAGGTAAAAATCATTTATGTAAAAAATTATAAACACAAATGCTTTAAAAGGCCCAAACAAAACCTTCAAGAATTGCATATAAAGAAAAGACTTAGCCTGTCCAAGATCCGCCTTCGCCAACCTACACAGGACCCAGGTTCAGGGTAGGTCCAGGTTTGTCATCTACTCTCCCTGCCCCCAAATGGGAGCTCAGGCCTAACCCACTTCCATCTAGGGACACTGCAGACATCACCAAAGTCTTCCCCACATAGTAGCTCTACCTTTCGACTACAAAGAGGGCCTAGAAGCAACTGTATCTTGGAGCAGGCCTCCCAAAGCCAGTGTAAAGCCTACCATTTCAGTCCCATCTCTGAAAGACATTGCATCTATCTTGGGGCACCTCCACTGCTATCTTGAGTTACCTCTACTATTGCTGCCACCATCTTTAGTTGCAGTAGCTCCACTGTGTGACACCTGCAGGGTCTGGAAGCCCAGCAGCAAGGTGAGGTACAGATAATCTGCACAGATACTACAAGATTATAGGGTAGAAAATGTAATATCTCAGATCCACATTGCAAAAAGGGAAGACACGTAGACAACATGAAAAAACAAGGGAGGAAAGTGCCCCAAACAAATCAGGATACTACAAAAACAGATCCCATGGACAGCAAAGTTGATGAAATGTCAGAGAAGGAGTTCAGAATGTTGTTCATAATTAAAATGATCTGTGAATTAAAGAATGACCTAAATTAGCAAATACAGGCAAAAATTGATCACTCCAACAAAAAGATAAAAAACCAATCAGAAATCTTTGAAATGAAGGAAACAAACCAAATAAAAAACTCAATAGAAAGTATCACCAACAGACTAGAGCACTTGGAAGACAGAAGATCAGATAATGAAGACAAAGTATACAATCTGGAAAATAAAGTTGACCACACAGTGAAGATAGTAAGAAACCATGAACAGAACATCAAATGGGATAGCATCCAAAGATCAAATCTAAGAGTTATTGGGATGGAGGAAGACACAGAGTTTCAAACCAAAGGAATGCACAAGCTCTTCAATGAGATAATATCGGAAAATTTCCCAAACATGAAAAATGAATTGTAAAATCAAATACAAGAGGCTTACAGGACACCAAATATACAAAATCACAACAGATCTACACCAAGGCACATTATAATGAAAATGCCTAGGATACAGATTAAGGATAGAATCTTAAAGGCTGCAAGAGAAAGGAATCGGATCACATATAGGGGGAGACCAATTCATACCTCAGCAGATTTTTCAACCCAGACCCTCAAAGCCAGGAGATCATAGAACAACATATACCAAGCTCTGAAGAAAATGGATGCCAACCAAGAATCTTATATCCAGCAAAATTAAGCTTTAGATCTGATGATGAAATAACAATCTTCCATGATAAACAAAAGTTCAAAGAATTTACAACTAGAAAGCCTGCACTACAGATCATCCTCTGGAAAATATTCCAAGAAGAGGAAATGAAAATCAGCAGAGGGAGGTATTACACTAAAGGAAAAACTAATCAAAGGAAAAACCAAGTCAAGTTAAATACCAAAAATAAACAAAAATGTCTGGGAATACAAATCATGTCTTGATAATAATCCTGAATGTTGATGGCATAAACTTACCAATCAAAAGACATAGACTTGCAGATTGGATCCAAAAAAAAAAAAAGATCCAATAATACGCTGCATCCAAGAGAATCATTTCATAGGAAAAGACAGCCACAGACTGAAGGGGAAAGACTGGGAAAAATCATATCACTCACATGGACTGTGGAAGCAAGCAGGGGTTTCCATCCTCATATCAAATAAAGTAGACGTCAAGCTAAAGTTAATCAAAAAGGATAAAGGACACGACATACTGCTCAAGGGAACCATACACCAACAAGACATAACAATTATAAATATATAGGCAAACAATGGAGCATCTACGTTCATCAAACAAACACTTCTCAAGATCAAGAGTCAAACAGACAACAACACAACAATTCTAGATGACTTTAACACACCCCTTTTACCACTGGATAGATCTTCCAAACAAAAGCTGAACAAAGAAATTATAGTACTCAATAATGCAATCAATAACTTACACTTAACTGACTTGTATAGAATATTTCATCCTTCAACAAGCGAATACACATTCTTCTCAGCAGGACATGGATCCTTCTCTAAAATAGACCACACATTGGACCACAAAGCAACTCTTAGCAAATATGAAAAAGTAGAGATACTACTCTGCATTCTATTGGATCATAATGAAATGAAAATAGAAAACAATGATAAAATAGAAAATAAAAGCTACTCCAACACCTGGAGACTAAACAATATGCTACTGAATGAACAACGGGTTGCAACAGACATCAAGAAGGAGATTAAAAAATTCTTAGAGGTAAACGAGAACACTGATACAACATACTAAAATCTCTGAGACACTAAGAAGGCAGTACTAAGAGGAAAATTTATTTCATGGAGTTCATTACTTAAAAGAAGAAAAAGTCACCAAATAAATGACCTAACATTACGTCTTAAAGCCCTATTAAAAAGAAGAACAAACAAACACCAAAATTAGAAGAAGACAGGAAATTTTGAAAAAACTGACAAAACAAAAAGTTGGTTCTTTGAAAAAATAAATTAAATTGACAAACCCTTAGTCATGCTAATGAAGAGAAAAAGAGAGAAAGGAAACTCAAATTACTAAAACACATGATGGAAAAGGAAATATCACAACAGACACTATATAAATACAGAAGATAATTAGAAATTATTTTGAAAATTTGTACTCCAATAAAATAGAAAATATCAAAGGCTTCGAAAAATTTCTAGAGTAATATGATTTGCTCAAATTGAATCAGATATACAAAATTTAAACAGATAAATTTCAAATGATGAAATAGAAGATGCCATCAAAAGCCTACCAACAAAGAAAAGCCCAGGACCAGATGGACACACGGCTGAGTTCTACAACACCTTTAACGAAGAATTAATACCAATACTCCTTAAATTATGTCATGAAATAGAAAAAGAGGGAGAACTTCCAAACTCAGATTCTATGAGGCCAGTATCACCCTGATTCTAAAACCAGGCAAACACACATGAAAGAAAGAAAACTTCAGACCAATTTCTCTAATGAACACAGAAGCAAAAATTCTCAATAAAATTCTGAGAAATCGAATAAAAAACATATCAAAAAAATAATGGGCCATGATCAGGTGGGGTTCATCCCAGGGATGCAAGGTTGGTTCAACATACGGAAATCAAAAAATGTAATTCATCACATCAATAGACTTAAAGAACCATATGATCTTCTCAATAGATGCAGAAAAAGCATTTGACAAAATATAGTACCTCTCCATGTTCAAAACACTAGAAAAATTAGGGATAACAGGAACATCTCTCAACATCATAAAAGCTATCTATGCTAAACCCCAGGACAACATCATTCTAAAATGGAGAAAAACTGGAAGCATTCCTTCTAAAAATTGGAACAAGACAGGAATGCCCTCTTTCACCACTTCTATTTAACATAGTTCTTGAAACACTGGCCAGAGCAATTAGACAGATGAAAGAAATTAAAGGGATATAAATAGGAAAAGGAAAAACTCAAATAGCACCATATGCCAATGATATGATTCTGTACCTAGAAAACCCCAAAAATTTCACCAGAAAACTTCTAGAACTAATAAATGAATCCAGCAAAGTAGTAGAATACAAAATCAACATCCATAAATTGAAGGCAGTTCTATACATCAGTGACAAATCCTCTGAAAGGGAAATGAGAAAAACTATCCCATTTACAATAGCCTCAAAAATAAAATAAAATAAAATAAAATAAAATAAAATAAAATACTTAGAAATCAACTTAACGAAATACCTCTACAATGAAAACTACAGAATGATAAAGAAAGAAATTAAAGAAGACCTTAGAAGATGCAAAGATCTACCTTGTTCTTGGATAGGCAGAATTAATATTGTCAAAATGACCATAGTACCAAAAGCATTATATAGATTTAATGCAATTCCAATCAAAATCCCAATGACATTCCTCATAGAAACAGAAAACGAAGTCATGGGCTGGGATTGTGCCTCAGTGGTAGAGTGCTCGCCTAGCATGCATGAGGCACTGGGTTCAATCTTCAGCACCACATAAATATAAAATAAAGATATTGTGCCAACCTAAAAAACTAAAAAATAAATATTAAAAAAAAAGAAGTCATGAAATTCTTCTGGAAAAATAAGAGACCCAGAATACCTAAAGGAATCCTTTGCAAGAAGAGTGAAGCAGGTGGCATCACTATACCAGAACTTAAACTATCCTACAGAGCAATAGTAACAAAAACAGCATGATATTGGCACCAAAATATGAAATTGAAACAGAAGAAACAATTGAAAAAATTGACAAAACAAAAAGTTGGTGCAAAATAGAGGACACAGAGACCAACCCACATAACTACAGTTATCTTATATTAGACAAATGCACCAAAAACATACATTGGAGAAAAGATATCCTCTTCAACAAATAGTGCTGAGAAAACTGGAAATCCATATGCAACAAAATGAAATTAAACCCCTATCTCTCAACATGCACAAAACTCAACTCAAAGTGGATCAAGGACCTAGGAATTAAACCAGAAACCTTGCACCTAATGGAAGAAAAAGTAAGCCTCAATCTCTATCATGTTGGATTAGGCCCCAACTTCCTCAATAAGACTCCTATAGCACAAGAATTAAAATCAAGAATCAATAAATGGGACGGATTCAAACTAAAAAGATTCTTCTCAGCAAAAGAAACAATCAGTGAGGTGAACAGAAATCCTGTATTTTGGGCACAAATTTTTACCACATGCACATCAGATAAAGCAGTAATCTCTAGGATATATAAAGAACTCTAATACCAACCCCCCCAAAACAAACAAACAAACAAACAAAAACAAATAACCCAATCAATACATGGGCCAAGGAATTAAACAGACACTTCTCAGAAGAGAACATACAATCAAATAACAAACATGTGAAAAAATGTTCAACATCTCTAGCAATTAGAGAAATGCAAATCAAAACTACTCTTAAGATTTCAGCTTATTCCAGTCAGAATGGCAGCTATTAAGAATACAAACAACAGTAAGCAAGTATTGGCGAGGATGTAGGGAAAAAGGCACACTCATATATTGTTAGTAGGACTGCAAAATAGTGCAGCCAATATGGAAGGCAGTATGGAGATTCCTTGGAAAACTGGGAATGGAACCACCATTTGACCCAGCTAGCCCCCTCCTCATTCTATACCCAAGGACTGAAAAACAGCATACAATAGGGACACAGCCAAATCAATGTTTACAGCAGCACAATTTATATAGCTAAACTGTGGAACCAACCTAGATGTCCTTCAGTAGATGAATGCATAACAAAAATGTGGTATATATACACAATGGAATACTATTCAGCATTAGAAGAGAATAAAATCATGGCATTTGCAGGTAAATGGATGGAGTTAGAGAATATAAATGCTAAGTCAAGTTAGCCAACCCAAAAAAACAAATGCAGAATGTTGTCTCTGATACCAGGATGCTGATTCATAATGGGGTTCTGGAAGGGGAGCATGGGAGGATTAAATAAACTCCAGATAGAGCTAAGGGGAGGAAGGGGAGGGGAGGGGGTTTGGGGGTAAGAAAGACGGTGGAATGAGATGGACATCATTACTGTAAGTACATATATGAAGGCACGAATAGTGTGAATATACTTTATATACAACCAGAGATATGAAAAATTGTGCTCTATATTAATAATATGAATTCTGACATATATAACAAATTAGAATAAAAAAATTGCAATGGAAAAATGGAAAGGAAAAAAAGATGTGTCCACATATAACTAAAAAATAAATATTAAAAAACAACAAACAGGGCTGGGGTTGTGGCTCAGTGGTAGACGGATTAGGCGCTGGGTTCGATCCTCAGTACCACATAAAAATAAAAAATAAAGATATTGTGTGTCCACCTTAAAAAAAAATCTAAAAAAACAGGCTGGGGGTGTGGCTCAAGCAGTAGCATGCTCGCCTGACATGGGATGCTGGGTTCGATCCTCAACACCATATAAAGATATTGTGTCCGCCTAAAACTGAAAAATAAAAGCAAACAAACAAACAAACAAAAACCCCCCCAAAAAAACCAGACTGGAAGAATGCAATAAAATTCATAATTGTAGTTGCTGAGGAAGTGAAAGTAAGATATAATAAACTAGCAAGGTGAACTGCAAACTTTTTCATAATGTTCTATTCATTTAATAATAGAAACAACAACAAAGAAATAAATATCAAGCTTTTGCCCTTATGACAGATAACCAATCATTAATCACACTTTAGAACTAGTTCTACCATTTTTTAAATGTTATGCTATTATACATAAAAGGATAATTCAATATAAAATGACTTTTTTTCTGTTTAACATATTAATTAAAGAAGCAGCATGACAATTTGTATGTTTGGTCATAATTAGGGCACTCCTTTCTCAATTTGTGAAACAACTATGCCAAATGTGCATGTGGCTGTCTTGAAGAGACAATATTCAGAATAAGACTGATACTTGAATCAGATTCTTACTAGAATTACTGCATCTTAAATAACAACAACAACAAAAAAATATACAAAGTCCTTATATGAAGTGCATGTGTATGACAAAGGGTATGTGAGAATTTCAAATGGGTTGCATTCAAATTGACTAGCATGCTTTGACTTGCCTTTGACATAAAAGAAGCACAAGTTCTCTGTCCATTAGAAAGGATAATTCTATTAAGAAAATAATTCGTTATACTTGAGTAATTAAATCAATGAGCAGATAACAAAGATGAATGATTGGGGGACAGTAAATAGATTTCATAATATAATTTGTATTTACTTTATAATGATTAGTGGTGATAAAAAATCTTAATCATTTTAAAAGTGAAAATACTATCATTTACAAAAATCACAACTAAAAAAGGGAACACACAAAAGGAAATTACAAAGTACATTTAAGATATTTACTATTCATGGGTTCTTTTAACATTAATTCAATGTGTAGAACATATAATGCTTCCATTTTTCAGTCAACACGACCCTATTAAAATACATTTAAATCTCATCTCAGCTTATACATTTTAAAATACTCAAAATCAGGGAAGAAACTTGCACGTAAGTACTTTAATAACAATTTGACTGTATGCAACACAACTGGGCTGCATGCAATAGGCAATACACTAGAAGCTTAAAGTACAAACATAGTACTTTTTTTTTTTTATACTGGGAATTGAACTGAGGGGCACTCAATCACTGAGCCACATCCCCAGCCCTATTTTGTATTTTATTTACAGACAGGGTCTCAATGAGTTGCTTAGCACCTCACTTTTGCTAAGGCTGGCTTTGAATTCGTGATCCTCCTGCTTCAGTCTCCCAAGCCTCTGGGATTACAGGCGTGCGCTATCATGCCCCGCCACAGTACTTTCTTTCTAATGTACTGAGAGAACAGAAAATCCCTTAACTTCTGGAACTACTGAAAAGCAGTGATTCTCAAAGTGCAGTCCATGAACCACTGAGCTACATCCCCAATCCCTTCTTTTCTATTTTGAGTATCTTTTATTTTCTATTTTTAATTGCCTTGGCTAGAATTTCCATATAACATTGAATAGAAGTTGTAGTCTATCTTTCCAGGAAGAAGCATCAAAATTAGTCTTGTTAATAAACTTTCTGTGCTCGTGCCCAAAACTATTAGAACAGGACAATAATCAGCATCATTTGCAAATTCCCTTTAGTGATTGATATTTACATAGATGCCTCAGAATCAATGCTTTAAATATTAAGCAGTAAAGGGGGAAAAGGACTACATCTTCTTATTTAAGTTTCTCACTTAAAATAGATTTTTTAAAAATTATTAGATTAAAATGATTAAGAGTTCTTTTAAAATTTTACAATTTTTTTTAGAGAGAGAGAGAGAATTTTTTAATATTTATTTTTTAGTTTTTGGCGGACACAACATCTTTATTTGTATGTGATGCTGAGGATCGAACCCAGCGCCGCTCGCATGCCAGGCGAGCGTGCTACCGCTTGAGTCATATCCCCAGCCCTACAATGTTTAAATGTTATTACACTGAGAACATTTCATCTGAAGAAATAAGATAAATGTGGTATATATGTGTAATAAGAATTATAATGCAAAAAAATCACAAAACCCCCCAAGTACATGTATGAAAACATGAATTGGTATGAACATACTTTATATACAAAGATATGAAAAATTGTGCTCTACATGTTTAATAAGAATTGTAATGCATTCTGCTGTCATGTATTTAAAAAAATAAAATCAATTAAAAAAATTTTAGCAAGCTTAAGCAAACAGACTTACAGTTGGTGATATCAGGTGGTGCATAGCCATCGTTTATATACATACTTGTTGGTTTTGCCACTTTCAAAAAAACAAAATCAGATGTGTTCTTTAAGGCAGTTACTGCTTCTTCATGAGTAACTTCTTCTAAGCATACGCTATTCACCTAAAAGAAAATCCCAAGAGATACTTATTTTTTAAAAACATTGCTTTAGTTAAAAAAAAATTACATGAAAATATAGGGGAAACTGGGAGTGATTTAAGGAAAACAAAGTATGCTATATAGAAAGAAAATACCCATCTTTACTGTCCATATCATCACAAAGTTTTTTTTTTTTATATAACTATTATAGTTTGAATATGAGGTGTCCTTTAAAAGCGCTTGTGCTAATGCAGGAATATTAAGAGGTAAAATGATTAGATTATGAGAGTTGTAAACTAACTGGTCCATCCTAGTGTAAATGGACTAACGGGGTAGTAACTGTAGGCAGGTGGGGGATGGCTTGAGGAGGTAGGTCACTGGGGGCATGCCTTGGAAACGTTCATCTCCTGTGGCCCCTTACTCTCCCCTTACTTTCTCTTTCTGCTTTCTGGCCACCACAAGCAGAGTACCTCTGCCATGGTTTTCTGTCTCATCTCAGGCCCAGGGTAATGGAGTTGGTCAACCATGGAGTGAACACCTCTGAAACTGTGAGCCAAAATAAACTTCTCATCCTCTAAGCTGTTCTTGTCAGAAATTTTGGTCACTGTTATTTTGAAAATACACAAAATATATTGAAATAGCCAATCTTGATTTCAGCCACTAGTCGTTTTATTCCACCAGCCTCAACCTCCTCTTAGGCATTCATGAATATAATGTGTATGGGTACATTTTAGTTTTTTTTTTCCTTTTTTGAACAAATGAGACCATATTACAACTTATGCTCTGTAAATGGATTTTTAGAAATATTTTTTTAGTTGCAGATGGACATAATACCTTTATTTTATTTATTTATTTTTATGTGGTACTGAAGATCGGACCCAGTGCCTCATATGTGTGAGGCAAGCTTTGTACCACTGAGCTACAACCCTCGCCCCCTGCAAATGGATTTTTAATATTTTAGTTATTTATTTATATATGGTTCTGAGGATCGAACTCAGGGCCTTGCACATGTGAGGCAAGTGCTCTATTGCTGAGCCACAACCTCAGCCCCGGATTTTTAATAATAAGTACAGTAGAGACTGCTCCACATTGGGACACAGAATTACTACCTTAAAAAACAAACTGTTGCACAGTACTCCATTGTGTGTTTATACCATAATTTATTAAATAATTCTCAGATTGATATTTAAATTTTTTCTCCTAAGTGGCTTCAGTAAATTTACATTTACTATTACAGAACGTGGGAATGTCCATTCACTTACACCTCTGTCAACACTGAATATAAAATGATGTGTGTGCTTTGTGCATCAGTTATATTTAATTTGTACTTCCATTGTTAATAGTCAAATTGAGTTGTATTTTCAATTATTTACTGACAATTCAGCTATCTTCTATATAGATATGTAACTGATTTTTAGGTACTGACACTATAAACTTGTTTATTAATTCTATTAATCTTTTTAGGACTTCCTATGTTATCTGCAAATAATACAGTTTTATATCTCCTTTCTATTCCCCCGCCCTCAAGGGCTTGGGATCGAACCCACGACTTACGTATGCTAGGCAAGTGCTCTACCACTAAGCTACATCCTCAGTGCCTTCCTTTCTATTCTGAATGTTTTATCTTTCCTGTTTTTGCTGTCCTGACTGGAATTTCTAGTATAACACTGGACAAAAGTGGTAGTTTTTCTTTCCAGTAATTTGTCCATTTCATTTAAATTATCTAAGATATTGCTGTCCAGTTGTTTATAGTACATTCTCTTATGTCCCTGTTTTCATCCTTGCTTTTAGAAATTAAGAGTCTTCTTTATTTTCTTGGACAGTCTAGCTAAAAGCTTGGCAATTTGTTGATGTTTTCAAAGAACCAACTTTTGGTATCGTTGATCTTGTCTATGTTTTTTCTATATCTTGCTTCATTTACTTCTGTTCTAATCTTTATTATAATAAATTTTCTTCCTTCTCCTTGCTTTAGGTTTACATTGGTCTTTGATGCTTTTGCAACATTTTACAAGATTTACTAATGAAATAAAGCATTATCAACATTTATGTTTTAAATTATAGTGTACTAAAATATTAATTTTAATGTATTTTTCTTTTCTCTAATTTATACCTTCATAATTGACTATAGAATTTTTAATGCTTTGACCCCAAAATTCAAATGTCATAGAAGAACTGTCAATTTTACTCAGTGAGTATTAAAACTGTTTGCAAGGTTTCACCAGCATGATAATTCTAATGGTCTATACTGCTATGCAAAGTGAGGACTGCCTGAATTTTTAAATATACAAATGTAGTATATTGTTAGTAGTCTGCAAGGAGCTATACTTCCTGATATTAGTATCCTTACAAAAAATCTCTTCCTATAGTGAATCTTGCTGGGCCACATAACTAGTTTTAGCCAGAGAGATACAATAACCATGATGCAAAGAGAGGATTGATAAACACCATTCTCTAGAGCTTGTTCTCTTGAAAAGCTCATTTTTAAGAACCCGGCCACCATCCTGTAAGAAACTCAACCTAAACTTAAGAAGTCACTAGGGAATTAAACGCTAACAGCCCCAACTGATCTCCCAACAGGAGGAAACACTAACTTGCCCATAATATGTCTGAGCCTATATGGAAGTAGATTGGCTCAGGTGAGCGACCCCAGTTAATACCAACTGGGAATTAAGGACAAGCTGAACCTGCCAAGCCCTACCCAATTTTCAGAACTGTAAGGAAATACATTATTTTTGTTATTTTAGTCATTACATTTTGAATTTTCTTAGCAGCACTGGATAACTAATTAAGAGCTGACAAGATTTGCTAAGGGATTCAATGTGTAGTGTGAAAAAAGATAACCTGAAATTTTGAATTTGAACATTTATTGCCCATTTGCCAGTTTTGACTTACAGTTTAGAAAACAGAGTCCTTAGGAGTGAGCACTGATAAACAAGAGTATACAAGGCCTGAGTTCTGAATTACTTCAATGTTTGGAGGTAAGGGATATGAGGAAGCACCAAAAAAGGAGAGTAAGGTGTGGCTAGTAAGGTAAGAGAAATTATCAAGTTAGAGAGTGACTGCTAAGCAAAGTGAAAAAAGTATTTGGAGAAGAAGGATGGTGTGCCAAATGCCAGGTAAGTCAATTAAGATGAGGACTGAGAAGTGCATAATTTCAGAGTAATTACAAGAACAAAAGCTTCATTAAAAATGGATTCCACAGAGAATGAGAAGATTGCCACGATGGTAAATCAGCACAGATTGCTGGTTCCATACGAAGAATATTGGTTCTGGAGAAATCATAAAGGAAAACTTGACAGCCATGTTAAAAAATAAAAGTGAGAAACCTAGTGGAGATAGAAAGCTGTTTAAAAACTGGAGTGTGTGTGTGTACACGTGCATGTGTAGGCAGTGATGGTGAAAAGGTGTTTCATGTAGGGGAAAGAAAGGCAATCATAGCTGTAAGAGGATTAAGTTAGAATTCTGTTATTTCCTTTTCACCATCATTAACTTAAAAAAAAAAAAAAATCCCAACAAAAATCTCTTTGCAGTATTGGACAGGATGCAGAACAAAAGAATCTTATTGCTGGTGGAATGTAAAACTTTACAGCAGTATGGAAAACAACAGTTTTTTTTTTTTTTTTTTTTTTTTTTTTTTTTTTTTTTTTTTGAGTTGTTGTTTTAAAACTACTACTATTAGGGCTGGGCATGGTGGCATACACCTGTAATCCCAGCAATTTAGGAGGCTGTGACAGGAGGATCACAAGTTCAAGGGCAGCCTCAGCAACTTGATGAGGCCCTAAAGCAAGGCAGTGAGAGTTACTGTCTCAAAGTAAAAAATAAAAAGGGCTGGGAATATAGTTCAGTGATAAAGTACCCCCCTGGGTCTAAATCCCCAGAACCACCCCCCTAATACTTCTGGTAATAAAACATCAAATGATATAATTCAAATAAACAGCCAATGAAACTCTTGCAGCAAATGCTCACCAGAACATACCGCAGGCACTTTCTAGCAGAATTATTCATAATAGCAAAAAAGTGGAAATAGCTCAACTTACCACTATACTACGCCACTTTATGAGCCTTTGCCAATTCACTTGAGCCCACATGATCTCTCGGCCTTGGGTGCTTTTTCAATGAAATGCCCTGGATACTGCTACTTTCACTTAGACTCCTACTGTTACCAGGTCTCAGCCTCTTCTAGCTGGGTCTGGGCATGGCTGATGTGTCCCACATAGTGGGAGCACAAACAGGTCACAGGCCCAAGTCTGATCTACCTATACTACTGCAGTTCTAGCTCTTCCCTCCATTGTTGAGCTCAGGTGAAATGGTATAACACAGAAAGTGGGAGTTGGCTTCCCTACCAGTGCCCAGAGGAGATGGGTAACAGAATTCAGAAATCTACTACAGGGTAGATTACAATATGTAAAACTGAAAATGAAAAATGAAAGCCAGGGGAGACAAACAGGGGCCAGAATGTAAATCTTCTTGCTTTTCCCTGGATGGCTAGATAAGATTTAGTGGTTCCACGTTGTCTGCCTAGAAGATTTTTCTACCTGACAAAGACATATTGTATTTTCTTATGAAATTATAGCCAGCTTACAAACATTCCACCTTGTATTCGCTTTCTTTCATTCTCTACTTTTCATTTTCAGTGACTCTAGTTAGCTTCTTTGAAATCAACTTCTCTGAAATCAGCTCCCATATTTCTAAGAAACATGGACCAAAGAAGTTACTGATGAAGACTGGATAAACTGTGAGATAGTCACAAAATTAAATATTATATAAAAGTGAAATAAATAAATTTCAACTCAAGGCAGCAACATGGTCAAGTCTCAGTAAGACAATATGAGTGAAAAAGTATTAGACTATACACAACAGTTTTAAAAAGTTTCTAGATTCTACTAAACAAAATATTTAGACATATATGTTTAAACCATTTGTTAAGAATACTATAATTTACCACATAATCATTCCCACTGCATTAATGTGTATTTATCAGTATTCCATGTATCTTTATATCTTATACCAAAGATAGTTTTATAATTAATGATTGTAAAAGGCTAAAGAAAACATTAACGATCTTCCCTGCCCATGTGCCTGCCATGACCTTTTCACATTCTTTTTTTTTTTTTTTTTTAAATATTTTGTTTTAGTTGTAGTTGGACACAATACCTTTATTTTATTTGGATTGAACCCAGGGCCTTGCATGTGCTAGGCGAGCACTCTACCGCTGAGCCATAACTTCAACCCCTTTGCACATTCTTGACAGCATATCAAAAGAATGCAGACTTCTCCATAGGTTGTCTCAGTCACCACTCACACATCTCAAGGCTATCACTCCCTCTTTTCCATCTTGCAGTACTTGGAGGGTGGTATATGAAGTGACCTTGAGGGGATCACTAGGTCACTCGGGTTGTTAGGATAATGCTTTCTTAGTTAATGACTTTAGGTGTTGGTGTTTCTCCTAATCTTGTGATGTATTTCTTTTCACTTTTGCCTTTCATTTTTGTTTTTATATTATTAATAAAATAAATGCTATCCTGTATAAAGAGAAGGTCTTTATTGTCTTTCAAGTTTGACCTGCCTTATTCAGCAGCTGCACACACTTTAACATTACAAATTGTTAAGAAATACCAGCAGACTTTTCCCTCTAAAACTTCATGTAATGGCCACACCCTGCTTTTCTGCAAAATAAATTTGGCATAAAATCTGCAAAGTGGTAAAATAGAGTAAGAAACACAAAATTGTTGATGTTTTAGTTCTTGGGCTTAGTAATAACTTCACTAGTTTTCATTATATTATAAATAAATTATTTAAAGTAAAACAAAAGAAGGTCATACATCAAGATGACACTGCATTATAAATTTAAGGATTGTGATTAAACAATTCTGTGCATTTTTAAGCCCTCAATCCTTTAACAATGGGGGCCACCCCTCATAGAGGGGAAGAGGGAGGGTGGGGGAAAGGAGAGAGAGAGGGAGAAAGGAATAAAAGAGGCAAGTGAGGGGCTGGTAGAAGAAATGGAAATGGCAAATAAATACCAACAATCACTAAGAATCACTTTTCAGGTTTTGATAAAACACTGTTAAAATTCACTTATATAGGAATTCTAGAATCTGTCAAGAGAAAAAATATAAATCCAAATGATTTTTAAAACAATAGATTTCTTATACTTACTGCTAGAAGTTTATCTCCAATCTGAAGTTTACCATCCTTATGTGCTGCACCCCCTTCAATTATTTTGGTTACATAGATGCTATTATCTCCAGGAATATGCTGATTTCCAACACCTCCAGCAATGCTGAACCCAAGACCTGATCGGAAAACACTAGTTTAAGATTCTCATCAATAAAGGCAAAATTAAACCTAAAAACAAATGGCTGAAAATTAGAGGGTGATAATTCCATCATACTAATGACTTTTTTTTTAAATAGAAAATAATCTATTTATCTATCTACTTTAAAAATCCTAAGTATTTATTCTATAACCAGGGGACAATTACAAACAGATTGCTTTTTCCCCCTGGTTCCTTCTTTAAGTCTTTTTGTAAATGGATTGTCAGTCCAAAGAGGTATTAAAAATTATGTTTTACTGTTTTTTCTTCTTAATTATGTTTGCTAATACTTTTACTATGTTCACAAGATTAAAATAATTTATAAGAAATACAAATTCTCAGCCCTCTGTTCCTTTTCTATTTATTGGAATTCTACTTCTTCCATGAAGCCACATGCTGGAATCAATATTCCCATTTATTTATTTATTTATTTTAGTTGTACGTGAGCACAGTATCTTTACTTCATTTTTATGTGGTGTTGAGGATTGAACCCAGGGCCTCACATGTGCTAGGCAAGCACTCTACCACTGAGCCACAACCCCAGCCCTCCATTTATTTTTAATCTTCTCAGTTTTTTAAACATTTAGAAATCATACCTTAACAGTCCTCACTGTACATGTAACTGCTTATGATAAACACTATACTTTTTTCTTTTTGACTTAAGTTATGTATCTGCATTTAAAATACATTGCAGATTAATTATCACACATGAAAGTAAACACTATATCTATCTTCAAATTTTTAAGGACAAGAATATTTCATTTATCTTAATGTTCAAATACTTACGTAGGGACTAATCTACTTATAGAGATTTTGATTCCTGCTCTTAAAAACTATTCATTAAAGATAGTTTATAGAAATCTTTGTGTGTCTTTTTTTTTTTTGGTACCAGGGATTGAACTTGGGGGCAAACTTAACCACATCCCCAGCACTTTTAATTTTTTACTTTGAGACAGGGTCTTACTAAGTTCTGAGGCTGGCTTTGAACTTAGAATTCTCCTACCTCAGCCTCCTGAATTGCTGGAATTACAGATGTGTGTCACTACACCCAACTGGAAATCTTGCCTATATACACCACATGGAAGTTAAATTATACATTGACTATGTGTTCACAGCAGTAAAATGTGTAATAGTATACATAAATTAACATAAAAAGCTTTTCAAATCTTATAATCTTAGTAGGAATGCAGATATCTAACATTCTACTTAAGATAAAAAATCCATATAAATGAGAGATTCTCTAAATCCATCCACTTACGTACTATAGAAGATTATTAAGTTTTGCTAATTTGGAGCTATATATCAAAAATAAGATCATAGTTACATTTAACTCAGAGAGCTTACTTAATAATTTGTTTTAGTATGATGTACTACATACCTTTAGGACCTTTAATGAGCTTTATTTCCATTATTTTTTCTGATACTGGTTTCCGTCTTTTTACATACAAGCGTACAATAGACCCTGCTTCTTTCAATGCTTCAACTGCTTTGCTATGTGTTACATCACGAACATCTGCTTCATTTACTCGCAATATACAGTCATTAACCCTGAGAAAATATTCAAAAACTTAAATACCAATTTTCCACTTTATCAAATTTTTGTAATCTTTGTTTTTAAGGTAAAGAGAATTATTGACTCCAATAAACATAAATGTGAAGGTGCTACATGCTAAATTCTAATGTATAAAGATAATCACTACCCAAAGGTGAGCAAAGGGAACAAAACAAATAGTACACGTAATAAATTATTACACAAAACATTAAACATTTATAGGTTTATGTGTAGGCATTAAGATCCTTTATAAAACCAGCAAACATTTGGCACTAACCATATGCTAGGTACTTTCTTAGTGTTTTAATCCTTACAATAGTCTGTAATGTTGGTATAGCTTTTATCTCCATTATATAGATGAAGAAACTGATGGATGAGAACCCAAAAAAATAAGCAACAGGGCTGTTTAAGATTTTTAAAAATGAGGCTCAAAGACATGGTGTCAAAGCAGATTAATCCACTGACTTATCAAATGAAAAAAGTGAATTAAAAGATTGAATTTATTTCTTGAAAATTAAGTCATTTATTTCAAAGGTTTCCTATGTGAATAACTTAATTTAAAAATACATATTTTTAAAAGTTTGATTTGTTCCTAATCCTAACCTGTTCCCCCAGCTCTGGTCTCAGTTTTGACTCCATGATATTTTGTTGGTGGGAGGGCGGGGGAAATCCATCTCAAATTAGCACGGAGAGGAACAAAACACAATTAAAATATTAATACAGGTTGTGATAAGCTTCTGTATCTAATTAACTTTCTTGAGAGGAAAAAAATTCTACTACCCAAAGCAATGGTACCTTAGTTCTATAGGTATATTTGTAAGTGAAACAAAGGAAACATAACTTATTCACACAAGCAGCACAAATAAAAGGCCAGTAACAGAACCAGGAAGTAACTCTACATTTCCATGAATGGTCACATATTCTTAATTTTTATGTCTAATTTCATTATACAACCTATCACATCCAGTAAGAAGTCAAGTTTATAAACTGAACAGCTGCATAAGATAGCAATAGCCTTAAAATAAGATGTTGCTTTTAAGAAACCATATAAATCCCTTAACACTAAAATTTTAGCCTGTTACCATATACACATATAAAACAACACACATTTCTCTCCTTGTTTATTTTCCCATTCCCCTCACAACCTCTTATATGCAATTTTGTATAACAATGAGGGTCTCCTTCCATTTCCATGCAATTTCCCTTTTCTCTCCCTTTCCCTCCCACCTCATGTTTCTGTTTAATGTTAATCATTTCCTCCTGCTCTTCCTCCCTGCTCTGTTCTTAGTTGCTCTCATTATATCAAAGAAGACATTTGCAGAATACAACAGTTACTAATATGGCATTATGTAAAAATGTGGATGTGTAACCGATGTGATTCTGCAATCTGTATTTGGGGTAAAAATGGGAGTTCATAACCCACTTGAATCTAATGTATGAAATATGATATGTCAAGAGCTTTGTAATGTTTTGAACAACCAATAAAAAATAAATAAATAAAATAAATAAAATAACACACAAATAGAACAGTGCTATAATTTATGAAATACAAAGTTTGTAAAAGACACCTTCCAAAATAGAACACTACTTAAATGAGACCACTGTTATTTTTATCTAAGGAAATATATTAAATTTACTTAAAGTTTGTATAAACTTTACTCTTTGTGGTACGGGATATAAAACCAGACATATATAATCCTTTCTATCTTAAATAAGCTTATCTACATGCTTCCAAACTAGGAAACAAATGGAAAATATTTTGTGAATGTATCTGAAAGTATGCGAGGAACATGATTTCCATAAATTTGGTCACAAACATTAAAATCAGTTATTCAAAATAAAATATCTAGGATAAAACTGAGTTAAACAAAAAGAAACTGATAAGCAAAAAGAAGAAAACAATGCTAAAAGCAAAATTATCTTTTTCATTCATTTGCATGTTGTTTGAACATGTTACACTATATTAGTTATGATAGTGTTCCTTCTTTGTACTTATTCCTTGTCCAGTATGCTTCGAGAAAGCACTCTAAAGTGAATTCAACATTAAAACATGAAGTGTAAAACATACCGCAATCTTCCGTCTTGGGCAGCTGCTCCCCCTGTGATAATTTTGGTAATGAAAATACTTGAGTCATCTCCAATGTGTGGGTTGTCTGTACCACCTGCAATGCTGAAACCAAGCCCTGAATTTCCCTGGGGAGAGGAAAAAACGTCAAGACAATAAGAATTATTTTTTATTGGTAAGTTCCTGCTATTGTAGGACCTAGAAACTGTACATTTCTATACAACACAGAAATGTATATATGTGAGTAATATGAAGATTCTAAATTAAATAGACAATATTAACTAAGATCTTTCAGAGGCATTACTGCTTAATAGGTGAGGTTGAAGAAAATGTACTAGCACTAGTACTTCTGAAATCTATTTGCAGTTCTCTCTTTAAAACATGTGCCATTTGTCCTTTAATTAGTCATCTATCTGCAGAGGTATTGCTAGAAGTTTCTTTCTTTTAGACTACAACTCATCCAAGTTTGGTAGGGCAAATCTCTCCTAAGAAACAAACACTGAAGTGATCTTTCCACTACCATTACTTTTGAGTGGATCAAATGAATATATTATATTTCAGCCTTTAAAAAAGGACTGGAATGGTACTTTTCTTCGGCTAGCTTTACCATGAGTTTATTTTAAAATGATGAAATTGGAGCTGCTAAGTAACAGCTGCCTTCAATCCTTGACATGTTAACCAATAAACCTGACTATCAAAACACATTTTTTAATACTAAAAACCCATCTTGAGAACTTAAACAATGGTGAGCTTTCTTGATAAGCAAAGTAAGTTTTGACAAAGCAGCTCTATTTTTTTGTTTGCTTTACAAATTGAAGAAATGAAATTTCTGAATAGTATTTCTCCACAGAGGCTTCTACTGGTTTAAAGAGTCTTTAAGGACAAATGATCCAAGAAATATTTATCTTTCAAGAATGTTCTAATTCTAGCTTTCAAGTAATTCAAGTAAATGGATATATCTGGACCTATTACTTCACTGTTAAATAGCTTAAATAACTAGACCACCATTGTTTGTCTTAAAATTCTAATTTAACTTAAAAATACCTTTTCAGTCTAAATTCTTTAAAGAGTTACTACAACCTCAATAACAGTACTAACAGACTGTGGAGAGATTACCTAGTTATTCAGGTACTCAGTCTTCAAACAGGAAAAAATACAATATTTGAGTCCTGGCTAAACTTAAGGAATTTAGAAGGCTTTGGGAAAGGATCAAGGAAGAATAAATTAAAAGATAGGTAAAGTTATAAAACACCATATTAAAATATGGAAAATACATTAATATTGTGTTTACTTGGATGTAACTCAGACATCCACTTAAGTAGGTGAGCTGAATTTAAGTAGCAGACAATAAAGATGACTCTCAGATCTATATTTCCCTCAGAGTCTATTCTGGCTTCAAACATAAACATATTTAATTATCTAAGATATTAGTTTTAAATATGCAGACCTTCAGTTACTTAAGCAATTTACTTGTGTGAACACTTTATTTCCCCAACTGCTGACCAGTCCAGGGTGCATTACTAAAATGCAAATTAAATTGAACACAAAATTTCCCCTCCAATGCTGGAGATTGAGCTCAAGGCTTTGTACATGGCAGGCAGTCACAATGCCTCTAAGTGCAGATTTAACACCCTAAGTGCAGAAAATGTATAAAATATTATATATCTGAATTGCATCCTTAAGTTATTTCCTCATTGAAGGAATACATAAGTTTTTGAACTTGCATTAGAACTCATTCATTAGATTATAACTATTATTTGGAAAGAAAACTGATGAAATGGTAGTTACCAGCATGCTACTTATTTAAAATGAATAATAATAATTTTAACAAAAGCAAAATTTTAAAACAATTTGATAAACTAGTCATCAGAGTCTGAAAAGACATAACAAAATGGAAAGTGTTTTCCTGGATGGGACCTTGAAAAAGAAAAACAAAAATTAAGAGACTGTGAATAAGTATAGACTTTAGTTAACAACAATGCATAAATACGGGTTCATTAGTTGAAACAAATGTACTTTAATAATGTAAGATATTAACAATAGGGGAAGCTGAGTCCAGAAAAAAATGGAAAATCTCTGTATTATCTCTACAACTTGTCTGTATATCTAAAACTATTTTTAAAAGGGATATTAAAAGAAAAGAAACATATTCTGAAAATGCTATGATTAATTTTATGATCTGTGAACTTACAAAAGAAAACATTACATTTTCCTGTTTTTGAAAGACTATTTCCCTTGGATTCTACATGATTGAGCACTGTATTTAGAAGTTTCTTAAAACAATAGATTAAGGAAATTAATAGTTTTTACCCTTTCAAGTGTGATTTCTTCATATTCATAATCTGCATCAGTGCCATTAACCTAATGGGGGAAAAGAGAAGCAGCTCAGAAATTCAAAGTGAAAAATCTGAAATGGCAAGATAATTTTTGCATGATTTATTAATGAAAACCTGTTAAATGGGACAATAAACAAATAATATAGATTCATCTCAATAATTTGAGGGAGGATTTTCAAGGAATGGAGGAGTATAAATGTGCCTGAATCAACATTCATGGTATCATGACTTTCACGACAGGAAGATACATTCAACTTTACTATTATTGAACTCTTGAGTCTTTTGCCTTGATCCACATATTTAATTGCTGCCAACGCTTTCTAATTTGAATAATTCATCTTTTCTGAAAACCATTACCTACTTCTTCATTCTCTGCCAATGAATGCCATCTACCAAGTGCTTACATTAGTCTTCTCCATTGTCCAAATCATTCTGTTTTAAACAGATGGATCTTTATAATGCTCAGGCTAATAACACATTTCCTCTAAATAAATATGCTTTCAGAAGCTCCCTTTCTAGAAATATTCAAACTTCACAGCTTGATAATAAGGCTCTGCATGAACTGACCCCAATCTACCACTTACCTTCAACCCTAAACGTAGCCCACTCTCTTCATGCTCCTCACATAACATCTAATTTGAAGTCTTGGTCTTCCCATTACATATCCTGCAATTTCCCACCTCCATATCTGAACTTTTATGCTTAGCTCTGCCACAGATTTCACTTACACATTTCATGTCCAAGTCAAATTCACCATCCAAGATCTTGGTCATCTACTATTCCCCCATCAACTTCATTCCCTATTCTCTCCTGAAAGAACTAACTTTTATAACAAGGAAGCCAGATTAACCCAGACACGAATACTTGATTTAAAATTTCTACCAATACCAGGTTAGGCAAAATCAAATGAAAGAGTGATAAATTACATTTCTGAAGATGTCTTATATCTTCCATCCTACATACTCTTTGCAATATGATTAAATCATCCCACCATCAAGAGTAAGGTTTATTTTTCCTTCCCTCAGATTTAGGGAAGCACTGTGACTACTTTTGATAAAAATAAATGTGGCCCAAATGATGATGTGAGATTGTCATATGATACATTGTAGTAATTGCCTAGGTCTTAGCATGGGTTTCTTAGAACCCAACATCTATAATGTAAGGAAATTCAAGGAACCTATGAGAAACGAAGGACCTTGGTCCAAAAGCTCCAGTTATACTTGTAATTAGTAGCCAGCCCTAACTGCCAGCCATGTGAATGAGGTTATTTTTGATCTTCCAGTCTTTTGCAGTGCCCCACTCAAAACTATGTAGGGGAAAATAAATAAATAAATAAACCTATGTAGAGAAGATAACTATCCAGTTAACTCAGAAAATCATGAGAAATAATGAACTGTGGTTGGTTCTTTTAAACTACCAGGTTTTTAGGTGGTTTGTTATGCAAAGAATAGAGGAGTGATTATGATATCAAATAATCAAATTCAACATAAATAATGAAACTATGCAAGCCACTTTGCTTTCTTCATTGTACTACAGTGAAGCAACCCTAATGGTCTAGTAGAAGGGACTGGAAGCTTTTGTTGAAGGCTATTAAAATCCATCTCTACTATGATTTTGGGTTCTTAACTCTTGTGTTTCTCATGGAGTTAAACCCAATTACTTCCTTGATTCAACTTTCTTCTCACCTAAAGACATTCAACTCAAAGATAGTGGAATCAGATGAATGGTACATGTACGACTGCACATATGGTGCGATTCTACATCATGTACATCCAGAGAAATGAAAAGCTGTGTTTCATTTGTGTACAAAGAATCAAAATACATTCTGCTGTCATGTATAATTAATAAGAACAAATTTTTTAAAAAGCAACAAAAGACATTCTTCTCTTATTTTACAGAGTATACATTATAAAAGCATTTATATAATTTCTAATATATCATCAGTATGCATCTGAGGTTATGGGAGGACATATTTGTACATATCCTGTCAACATGAGTGGAAGTTCTTTTTGTATAAGTCAAAAAAATTATATTCAGCTATACTCTCTTTATTGTTTCTTTAGGCTTGGGGGAAAAAAAAATACTGTGAGTCAAAAAATCCCCGATTCATTTATGTGCACTCTTTTCTGTTTTTAAAAACATATTAATATTTATAAATATTCCTCAGTACAGGGTTTTGGTCAAATCTCACAATTGCCACATTGGGCTTTATTTATGTTTATTTCTAAATAGTCTGAAATTTTGTTTTGGAAAAGATATCCATTTGAGTACACTTATAAAGCCCATCAGTATTAACATGTAACATTTTGATATTGAGGGCTTATGATTTCTACTTTAAAGAATTTGAGATTTTTTTCACCATTCGTCTCCGTACAAGGTCAGTGTTTAGTAAACGTCCCTGGTGCTTAATTTAATGCTAACTTATAATGATATAGGATTCCAAGGAACATGGAGCGATTCTAAAAAGGTGAAAAGTGAGAAGGCTATATAGGACTCCTAGTAACCTATTTCTTGATACTCAATTCTTCAAACTGCATGCTAATTTCAAGTATAAAGACATTTAGTAATATTAAACACATCCACATTGGGATACTAAGGATCAAGAACAGTACATTACCATAAACTTAGCTTTCTTTTTTATTTTTTTGGTGCTGGGAACACTTCATATCCATTCTCTTAGCAAATTTCATTATTAACCCTAGTTGCCACACTGTATAAAAGCTCCCCAGAACTTATTCCTTCAATATACCTGAAGTTTTATTTTATTTAATTAATTTACCTTTTGTGGTACTTGGATTGAATCCAGGGCACTTTACCACTGAGTTATATCCATAGCCCTTTTTATTTTCTATTTTGAGACAAGGTCTTGCTAAGTTGCTGAAGCTGGCCTCAAATTTACAATCCTCCTACATCAGCCACCTGAGTTGCTGGGATTACATGTGTGACAATGCACCACTTAACTGAAAATTTATATCCTCTAACCAACATCTCTCCAATCCCTTGTCCCTAGTAACTGCCATTCTATTCTATACGAATTTTACTTTTTCAGATTCCACATATAAATGAGATGATATAGTATTTGTCTTTTCTATGCCTGGCTTATTTTACTTGGCATAAAGTCTTCCAGGTCTAATGCCATTATAATAAATGAAGAGATTTCCCTTTTTTCCTAAGGCTAAATAGTACTACTACTCTATGTATATATTACATTTTCTCTATCTACTTGTCCCCTGACAGACTCTTAGGTCGTTTCAACGCCTTGGCTATTGTGAATAATACCACAGGGAACATGGAAGTGCAGAAATTCTTTGATATCAGAATGGTATGTCCTTTGATTATATACCCAAAATGGGATTGCTGGCAATCTGTTCTAACTTTAATTTTTTTGAGACTCCTTTGTACTGTTTTCCATATGGCTGTTATTAATTTACAATCATAACACTGTACAAAGTTTCCCTTTTCTCCATAGTCTTACCAATACCTGCTATCTCGTCTTTCGATAATAGCCACCAAAATAGGTATTAAATGATATCTCAATGTAGTTTTAATTTGCATTTCCCTGATGATTAGTGATATTGGGAATTTTTCATTTATCTGTTGGTCATTTCTGTGTCTTTTTTTGAGAAATTAAACCATAATTTTTGTTAACATTTTTGCTTTGTATAAACATGAAAAAAAAAGCAACTGAAATACTGCTTCATTTACTATGGTAATTATAGGTATAGTATATTGTAGCAGATATCTTAAGTAAAATGTATTAGCAAAAATAATACTGTGATCTTTGTATATATGTTAAAAACAGAACAGAAAGGTAGAATTATTTAAAAGTAAGGAGGAAATGGAACTTACATAAGTTGGTGTTTCCAAGCTGTCTGTGTTAACTAGTACCGGAGGAGGATTTGCCTTTAAAGAAAATATTGCAAATGTGTTAGTATAATAAGAAAATAAAAACATTGCATATATTATTCACAAATGTTAAAACCATATGAAAGACTTACGATTTTTTAAGTTATAATTTTATGATTTCTCTATATAATGAATAGTTTCCAACACCAAGTGGAGAAAAAAAATCACATATATACAGTTATATAAGATTTGTTTTTTAAAAATACATTGCTGTTTCTGCTAAAATAGACCTAATTTTAAGATTTGCAAAGAAGCCCACCACATCCTTCTCATAAAATCCATGAATACTCTTTAGTGTAATCAAAAGAATTTTTCTGTAGAAACCCAAGGTTTCTATTTCCAATGATCCCATGGAGATTCCAATCATTTTCCTATCCAGAAAAAAAATTCTTCCCCACATTATATTTAAAAATGACAGAGCAGGAGGGGGAAACTTGTCATAGAAACAAATCAGTCATAAACTTAGGAAAGTTTGAAATTTTCAAATGTCAAATTTCAAATCATTCTCAATGTAAAAGCTCCTGGCTATTTTTGGTTGAAATTACTGACTTCTGTTCTAGACCACTCGTGGAATAATAATGGTTTGTCACAGCACAAAACATCAAGTAGAAAAATAAACAATAAAATGAAAAAAGTTTGGTTTTCTGGCTAAGTTAGAAGTAATAAAATCATTTTTATTTGGATGATACTAAAGAATATAATTTATCAAATATATCAAATGAAAAGAAGTACCAGAAAACTAATAGAATCTCCTTCAAAATTATTTCTTCTGCATAGTATAAAAGAATTAAATCAATTAAGTTGAACAACATTGTCACATAATAAAATGACTATCTTTTAAACAAACTTCAGGAGTTATGTTTATAAACATTAATAATTCTCTAATTAAAGAATTGTATGAAAGAATACTATAGTACAAAATAACAGTTTTCTTCTCAAATGCTTAGGCTTTTTTTAAAAAGGTGAAGATTCAGAATTCAAATGATACAATATTTTTGGCATAGTACTAGATCTGAATGATCACATGATAAAATACTTAAAGAAAACACAATTTCAACATCAAATAATTATACACTATGTATTCAGGCTACATAAAGTGGCATTTAAGAATGAGGAGTTAATATTTTGTCATATATACAAACAGAACATTAACCACTATATATTCAACCCTACCATTAAATAGTCAACCTTTGAATGATTCAGCGAAAATCAAACTTAATGAACAAAATATCTACTTTTAACATGCTACTTAAGCAAGACTACTGAATGTATAGGCATTTAAGATTTTATGAGAAAAAGGCCCAGTGGCCCGCAGAGGGGCAGAGCTTCCAATCACTCCTGCAAGGTAGGCGGGCCAGCGACCCACCGACAGAAGAGGAGCAGCGGCTTGCTGAGAGGCAGAGCCGCCCCCTCCCCCTGTGCCGGCAAGGTAGAGGGAACTGTGACCATCCACAGAGCAGGCCCAGCGGCCTGCTGAGGGGCAGAGCCGCCCCCCAACCCCCACGCCTGCCAGGTAGGCAGAACTGTGACCACTGATAGAAAAGGCCCAGTGGCCCGCGGCAGGACAGAGCTTCCAATCACTCCTGCAAGGTAGGCGGGCCTGCGACCCACCGGCAGAAGAGGAGCAGCGGCCTGCTGAGTGGCAGAGCCGCCCCCCACCCCCCCGCGCCTGCCAGGTAGGCAGAACTG
>NW_026000240.1:1945581-1947805 GCF_001458135.2 Marmota marmota marmota
AGGGGAGGGGGGATAGTAGAGGATAGGAAAGGCAGCAGAACACAACAGACACTAGTATGGCAATATGTAAATCAATGGATGTGTAACTGATGTGATTCTGCAATCTGTATTTGGGGTAAAAATGGGAGCTCATAACCCACTTGAATCAAAGTGTGAAATATGATATATCAAGAATTATGTAATGTTTTGAACAGCCAACAATAAAAAATTAAAAAAAAAAGATTTTATGAATATTTGAAATTATTCATTTTCCAGGGGCAAAATACACTTACTTAAATTGACAATTTTTACTTTATTTAAAAAACTTTATGATGCAACTTTACTATAGTCTACTTAAGCTATTATAGAAGAAGATAACAAAAATAACAAGTTACGTTAAAGTTACTGTTATAGTTGAGTGATAGATATACATGGAGTTCACTGTATCATGTTCTTGATATCTGAGAGGTTTTGAAATTTTGTATAACAAAAAAGTAAAGCAAAATCATATTGAGTCAAATACACAACTTGAAAGAGGTTAAGAACTAAGCAGTTGTGAAATATTATGAGTTAGAACTGGTATTCCGATAAAAATAGCTAACACTGTGTTAGTAAATGAGGAATAAAATATCAATCTTGGAATCAACTATAACTTTACCTACTAATTTGAAATTTTTAACTTCATATATTACAAACTATAGAAGTGGTATCCGATAGAGTAACATTCCATTCCTCTCCATATTGGTGGAGGTAGGAACAGGAAGGAAAGGGGTAGCAAAAATTTAGGTCTGGGAGGTAAATTACAATGTCCTAGCATCAAACTAAAGCAATGCTAGCAACAAAAGTAAAAGACAGGATGCTTCTGCAGGAATGTAAGCAGAAAAGTTGGCTACAGAAAATATAGTCTTGTAGGTAGCTGAAGTAAAAGGCAAGAAAACAGTAGCTAATCACTTAACATCTTGAGAATCTTAACAAGGACAGTAAGTAGCAAAACATGTAACATAAACTTTGCTAACCAGGAAATCGAACAACAACAAAAAGATCTGAGAAGAATCTATGTGAGACCCTGTCTTGAAATAAATTAAAATGGGCTGGGGATGTAGCTCAGTGGTAGAGCACTTGTTTAGAAACCCTGAGGCTCTGGGTTTGATTCCCAGTATCATGAGGGGATGGTGAGAATCAAATGAAGAAAAAGCACTTACTGAATCTCACCTTTCTCTACTTCACTTTACTGTTCACTGACTTTGGATTAAATAAACCAAAATAGTTACCAAATTTATTTTCTCCATCTGTAAAGACATACCAACATCTGTCTTCAGCCAAGAGTACTGTGTGAGGTTCCAAGAAGTCATATAAAGGAAGTATGCTGTAAATCGCAGGAAGCTCTAAGTGATTATCTATTATTATTTACTAATAATAATACACAGCACTGTGTATGTTTCAATTTGGACCATAAAGTTAGAGACTGGGGAGAAGTGTAGTAAAAAGGTAAGATAATCCAGTTGAAGGAACTAACAAGTCCTAAGGAATTTGACCCAAGGGTCAATAATAACACTTAAATTTAATCTTGTTCATCTAACTTTTACTATTCTATTCTATTGCGTTAACAAAGGATCTTATAGTGATTACTGTTATAACATATCAAAACACTCTTACAAAATTTTAGAGGGCAAAAAAATGTTTTTAAAAAGGTATTAAAAGAGCCGTGGGCGCTTTGCTCCCATCTGCTTCCTCCTTCGCTTCGCTCCGGGCAGAAAAGGTGAATGTGTAATCAGCAGTGGATTGTAAGTACCCTAGGCAAAGAAAGCTCAGTGCGCCCCGCCTTTTTTTTTTTTTTTTTTTTAATATTTTTTATACAGAGAGAGTTTGTGGATTGGGATCGTTGGCTGGGCTGCGGTTTCTGTGCCGAAAATCCACTCTGCGGGAGCCACCATTTGCTTTCTGCCGGCTGTCTTGATGGCTATGGCTACATTGTCTGGCAGCCGCACCTAGAGGTTGGAGCTGGCTGCGTGCCAAGCCCTGTCCTCCAAAGGCTGGACCGCAGCCTTGAGCGCCTGGGTCGCCTGTTTGCCTCTGCACCCTCGGGCAGAGCCTGCTCTGGGGTCGTTCTGCATGCCCCTGCGAGAGGACCCCTGCTTCAGAGGAGGGAGCCGGAGAGCCGCGGCGGCAGCCGCTTGGGCCCTGGGGTCTGGGCACCGGTCGGCGGCGCAGCTATGGTCGCGGACGAGCACAGCGCCCCTGAGCG
>NW_026000240.1:1955436-1993093 GCF_001458135.2 Marmota marmota marmota
AATTACAGTAGATGGGGTAGAGAGAGAAGATGGGAGGGGAGGGGAGGGGAGATAGTAGAGGATAGGAAAGGTAGCAGAATACAACAGTTACTAATAGGGCATTACGTAAAAATGTAGATGTGTAACCGACGTGATTCTGCAATCTGTATTTGGGGTGAAATTGGGAGTTCAAAACCCACTTGAATCAAATGTATGAAATATGATATGTCAAGAGCTTTGTAATGTTTTGAACAACCAATAAAAAAAAAATAAATAAAAAGGTATTAAAATAATTCTAAGAGCCAGTTATTTAAAAATAGGCCAAAATTATGAAATATGATATGTCAAGAGCTTTGTAATGTTTTGAACAACCAATAAAAAATAAATAAAAATAGGCAAAAATTAACAGTTTAGAAAATACTGTTTTACAAGGTACATTCTATTTCTCCTTCTAAGCATTTATTAAAGTTTCATTGTATTTATTTGTTTAATCTTTCTCTCCTTCCCAAAACAAGTATTTTTCAAATGTAGACCTCACAAACCCCAGAGGTAAATCTTAGATTTTAATTTGAAACATACTATCACTGAGTTGATCACTGTAGGTTAATGTGATTATAAAAAATAAATGGGGGGACTGGGGTCATGGCTTAGTGGTAATGAGCTTGCCTAGAACATGTGAGGTCCTGGGTTCGATCCTCAGCACCACATAAAAATAAATAAATAAAATAGAGGTATTGTGTCCAACTATAACTAAACAATAAAATATTTAAAAAAATAAATGGGGTAGATTCTAGGAAGATGGCAAAGTAAGAAGCACAGTAAATCTCTTTCTACCTAGACAACAAATCCAGTGGCATAATCTGTCTGAGTATCTGGAAATGCTGGATTCTCTTCAAGGATCACAACTTCCAAATGAAGGCCTGGACAGTTAATTTTGTCACTTTAGCATAGTAGTAGCTATCCAACTGCCTTCCCTCAGTCCTGTGTCAGGCAGCTAGCTGTGTAGTTTTCATAAAACTGTTTATACACAGCTTGCATGAGTCATGGTGGGCAAAAAAAGATCCTGTCCACCAAATACCAGAGATCTGTGCTCTTAACTGCTGACTGCCTCTTCTGATCACAGGGGTGTAGACAAAGAGGCAATGGCCACTGCTTTTGCCCCTCTCTCTATTATTGTAAGCCCCTCCTCAAATCTGCCTGGATTGACCTCCATGGGTCTCATTCTCTGTGTGTAATTCAGCTTTCCATTGCTGTAACAAAATACCTGACATAAACAATATAAAAGAAGAAAAGGTTTACTCTGATTCACAGTTTCAGTCCATTGTCGCTTGGCCTTATCATTTAGGGCATTTGGGAAGCACATGATGGAACAGAGCCAGGAAGCACAAAGAGAGTGAGAAAGACAGGGAGAGGGGGAGAGAGAAGGAATGACAGAGAGATTGGGAATAAGTCATATCCTTCAAGGACATGCCCCAGTGATCTACCTTCTTCAACTAGGCCCCACCTCCTTGAGTTCCTACCACCTCCCAATAGCCTCATAAGCTGGGAATTAAGACTTTGATACATGAGCCTTTGGGGCATATTCTAGATCCACACGATAATACCCTGCTTTCATTTAAAAAAAATCTTTTTGACCTTTCACAACAAAGACTAGGACATTAGTTATGGCATATATAGGGGAAACTGGAAAATCACCACAGGCCTGGGAATATGCAGGCTTAGAAAATACCTGAGAAGACCTCAAGTTTACAACTCTGGTTGACTCTTGGCAGATTACAATAAACAAACAAACAACAGCTAACAAAATCTTGGAGGAGAATTCGATTTCCAAAGTTATTACATATCAAATTCAAATATGCAGTTTGCTAGACAAAAAAATTACAAGGCATACAAAGAAACAGAAATGTATATATGGTCCATTCAAAAGAAAAACAATAAACCAACCCAACTGCCTCTGAAAAAGACCTGATAACAGACCTACTAAACAAAGCCTTTAAAACAACTGCTTTAAAGGTCCTCAAATAACTAGCCATGAAAAAGGTCAAGAAAATGATATATCAACAAAAATGGAAGTATGAACGATGAGCAAAGAAAGAAAAGAGGTTACTGAAGTGTGAACGTGTTATCTGTGGGATACCAGAAAGAACACACATATTGTGGAATACTAAGGAGAAGTTAGAAAGGAGCAAAGAGAATATTTGAAGAAATAAGAAAAAATTTCCCAAAGTTGGTGAAAGATATGAATATAAACATCCAAAACGGTCAAGGAACTCACACAAATAAGATGAAGTCAAAGATATCCACACTGAGACATATTATAACTGTCAAAGGTCAAAAACAAAGGAGGCTTTTCAAAGCAGCAAGATAAGTTACTTGTCATACAAGAGATTCTCAAAAAGATTATTAGCAGATTTCTCATCAGAAACTTTAAATGCCAGAAGGTGATGAGTGAACATATTCAAAGGCTGAACAAACAAACAAAAATTACCCTGTAAACTTTATTCAGCAAAATAGTCCTTTTAAAAGTGAGAAAGAAACTAAGACATTCCCAGATAAACAAAAGATGAGGGAGTTCATTATCATTAAATCTATCCTGAAAGAAGTGTTAAGGGTAATCCTATAGGTTGAAACGAAAGGACACTAATAGCCTGAAGGTAGTTAGTTGTATAAAATATTTTTAAAATAATTTTATATAACTAAAATAAAGCTTCATAATATGGAATTTCCCACTTGTGGCATCATGTTGGTGGCCCCAAATTTTTGAATTTTCAAGTAATTTAGATCTTTTATTTTTAGTTGGAACATGGGCCAGGGCTTGATTTGAAAGTTATTATTAGTAAATAATTGAAATCAGTATTACGAAGTAACTAAAGTAAGCTAGTAGTCTAAAAGTTAATATTAGTATAGTAAACCACAACAATAATTTTAACTTTGGTTTGTAAAGACACACTTTGTCTTCAGCATATTTGAGAGTAAAATAAAAATTATTACTTTATGTTTTTGAATATACAATATATAAAGATACAATTTTGTGGGCTGGGGCTGTAACTCAGTGGCAGAGTATTTGCCTAGCATGTGTAAGGCACCGGGTTCGACCCTTAGCACTGCATAAGAAAATAAATAAATAAAGCAAGGGCATGCTGTTCATCTACAACTATTTTTAAAAAATAGATACAATTTTGTGACACAAATAACTAAAAGGGTGGGGATAGAGCTGTTAAAAGAGAGAAGTACTTAAATGTTATTAAAGCTAAATTTACGTATATTCATATTCTGAGTGTTTTAAGATATTAAATGTAATCCCATGGCAATGACAAAGAAGTAGAGGCACAAAGAAATTGAGAAAGTTAAATATTTTACTACAAAAATCAACTAAATGCCAAAGAAAAAAATAATGCAAGAAATGGGGCACAAACTAAGTTATAAGGCATATAAAAAATGACAAAAGTCCTTCCTTCCTAGCAATTACTTCAAATGAATTGTATTCTTTAATCAAAAGACAAGACCAGGAGGCAGATGGATTAAAAAAAAAAAAAAAAAGAATGACTCAATTACACGCTATCTGTAACTGACTCACCTTAGATTCAAAGATACAAATATGTTGAAAGTAAAGGATAGAAAGATATTCCATGCAAATAGTAAATCAAAAAGAGCAAAAGTGGCTATACTCAAAGTTAACTATAAATAAAAAAGATTACAGGTAAGATTATAGATGAATAAAAGCTTCAATTCACAAATATGTAACAATTATGAACATCTGTGTACCTAGTAACCATCCATAACAACATAAGAAACAAAAATTGAAGAAACAAAAGGAAGAAAGAGTTCAAAAATAATAGTTGGAGACTTGAGCACCACTACCCCATTGTCCATAATGGACAGAAGAACTAGAAAAAAGATAATTAAGGAAAGAGTAGAAATGAATATGACACAATGAACCAAGTAGATGTAACAGACATATACAGAAAACTCTAACATCAACAGGATATTTATTCTTCTCAAGTGTACATGGGACAATTTCTAAGTGAGACCACAGCCAGCAAAATGAGTCCCAAAAGAATAAAAAGACAGATATATAAAGTATATTCTCTGACCACGATAGGATGAAGTCAGTAACAGAACAAAAATGGGAAAATTTACAAATTTGTTGGAATTAATTAACATACTCTTAAATAATCAGTGGATCAAAGAAGAAATCACAAGTTAGATAATACCTATAGATGAATGAAAACAAAAACACAATATACCAAAACTTATAAGACACAGTGAAAATAGTACTAAAAAGGAAATGTGTAGCTATAAACAATATGCTAAAGATCAAAACCAAAGTAACAACCTAACACTATAACTTAAGGAACTAGAAAAAAGAAGACAAGCTATACATAAAACTAGCTACAGACCAGGCATGGTGGTGCACACTTGTAATCTCAGCGGCTTGGGACGCTGAGGCAGGAGGATTTTGAGTTCAAAGTCAGCCTCAGCAACTTCATAAGGCCCTAAGCAACTCAGCAAGACCCTGTCTCTAAATAAAATATACAAGGGCTGGGGATCTGGCTCAGAGGTTAAGTGCCCTGGGGGTTCAATCCCTGCTACAAAAAAAAAAAAAAAAAAAAAAAAAAAGGGCTAGCTACATAAAGAAGGAAATAAGATGAGAACAAAAATAAAATAGAGAACAGAAAAATTAAAGAGAGCTGGGCACAGTGGCACAGATTTGTAATCCCAGCAACTTGGGAAGCTGACAAAGGAGGGTCACAAGTTTGAGAACATCCTCGGCAACTCAGGGAGGCCCTCAGCAACTTAGAGAGACCCTGTCTCAAACTACAAAAATTAAAAGGGCTGAGGCTTTAGTCAGTGGTAAAGTGCCCCCAGGCTAAATCCCTAGTAACCAGGAAAAATAAATAAATATACAAAAATACATAGAAAATTAAAAAGGCCCTTTTTGGCTCCTTGAAAAGATCAACAAAATTAACAAATCCTTAGCTGTCTGGACCTAGGAAGAATATTTCTACTAAAATTGAAATAGAGATATTAACTACTAATTTTAGAGAAGTAAAATGGATTATAAAAGGACTATGAACAAGCAAATGTATGTCATCATATTAGATAAGCTAAACGAGAGAGAATTCCTACAAATGCAAAAACCTATCAAGACTCAATCATGAAGAAAAGAATATTAGGATAGATCTATAACTGAATCCATAATTAAAATCTTCTGACAGTGAATGGGAATCTAGCTTAGTAAAACACTTACCTAGCATGTTGGAAGCCCTGGGTTTTATCCCCAGCACCGCCCTCCTACACCCCTGGGGGATAAAAATAGAAAAATTTTCTCACAGAGAAAGGTCATGGACAAGATACCTTCACTGGTGAATTTTATCAAGCACTTAAAGAATTAACATTAGTCCTTCTCAAGCTTTCCAAAAAAATAGAAGAGAAAAGACTATATTAATACTCATTTTATGAGCCCAGCATTACCCCGATGCCAAAGAAACAAGTACAATCTAGAAACCTAGAAACAACAAGAAACTATAGGCCAATATCCTAAAAACACTAATGCAAAATCCTTAACTACAGACCCACATCTTTATGAACACTATGCAAAAATCCTTAACAAAATACTAGCAAACAGCACTATATTAAGAGGAATATTCATCATAATCAAGTGGTATTTTATTCCTGGCATACAAGGATGGTTCATAAAAATAATCAGTGCAATATACCACAATAGACTGAAAAGAAAAAAAAAAACCACATATTATCTTAATTGATGCAAAAAAGCACCCAACAAAACACTCTTTCAAGATGAAATACTTATTAACTAGAAATAATTTAAAAGTCATATACTTCATGATAAAAGCCATGTTTTGCATGAATATACCTCCTACAACAAGTATCACACTCAATGGTGAAAGACTAAGAGCTTTTCCTCTAGATTAAGAACAAGGCAAAATGATTGCTTTTTACTAAAGTATTCAACATAACACTACTTGTTTAGTTGAAATTGTAGTCAGAGCAATAAGGAAGAAAATATGACATTTAAATCGGAAAGGAGGAAGCAAAATTATCTCTGTTCACAGCTGATAGTCCATAAAAAGATTCCAGAAAAAACTGTTAAGACTAATTAATGAATTCAGCAAAGTATCAAGATACAAAGTCAACATACAAAAAGTAGTTACAATTCTGTTAAGAAGGAACAATCTAAAAAGGAAATTAAGAAAACCATTTGATTTGCAATTTCTTGATTTTAAAATTTACTACAGAGTTGCAATAAGCAAAATAAGAGAGTACTGGTATAAAGATAGACATATAGACTGTGGAAGAGAAAAGAATCCAGAAATAAAAATCATGGACAAAAATTAATCTAAAATCAATCTATAATATACATGTAAGATCTAAAAATATGAAATTCTTAGGAGAAAACAGGATAAAAGCTTCAAAACATTGGGTTTGGCAATGATTTCCTTTGTTTGACACAAAGAAACAGCAACAAAAGAAAAAGTAGACAAATTTGATTTTGTGAAAAAATTTTAAATTTGTGTAGCAAAGACACTATCAACTAATCAAGAGGCAATCACTGAACAGAAAAGAAAATTTGCAAATTATCTCTGGTAAGAGAGTGATATCCAGAACATACAGAGAACTCCTAAAACTCAACAACAAAAAAATAAATAACTCAATTTAAAATCTGGGAAATAAATTGTTCAGATATTATTCCAAAGAAGATATGCAAATGGGCAATAAGCACATGAAATATGTTTAACATTACTAATCATTCGGGAAATTAAATCAAAACTATCATGAGATACCACCTCAGACCCACAAGGCTGGCACTGTCAAGAAAACAAAAGCAACAAGTGTTGGTGAGTATGTGGGAAAATAGGAGCCCTTAGGCACTGTGCTGGGAATGTCAAATAGTATAACCACAGAAAACAGCATGATGGTTCCTTAAAAAAAGAAATGCCACATGATCAAGCAATTTTACTTCTAGGTACAAACTACAAAGAATTGAAACCAGTGTCTAGAATAGAGATTTTTACATCCATGTTCACAGCAGCATTATTTACCATACCTAAAACGTGGAGGGAATCCAGCTGTCTTTGAAGTATGGATGGATATGGAACATGGTGTTATGGATTAGATCTAGAAAGTCCCCCCCAAAAGCTCATGTGTTAGGTAATGCAGCAAAGTTCAGATGTGAAAAGATTAGATTCTGAGAGCCTATAACCTTGTCAATGGATTAACCCATTTTATAGATTAATAATTTTTTAAATATTTATTTTTTAGTTTTAAGTGGACACAATATCTTTATTTTATTTTTATGTGGTGCTGAGAATCAAACCCAGTGCCTCACGCATTCTAGGCGAGCATGCTATCACTTGAGCCACATCCCTAGCCTCAGATTAATAATTTTAATGTGTTAAAATTATTACTGTGTGGTAACCATAGGCAGGTGAGGCATGACTAGAGGAAGCAAGTCACTGGGGGCATGTTCTTAGGGACTATATCTTGTCTCTGGCTCTTCAAGCTTTCTCTGTTTCCTGGTCACCGTGAATGACTAGTTTTCCTCTGCCACACACTCTGACATGAGGTTCTGCCTCAACTCAAGCCCAGATCAATGGACTCTACCAACCATGGACCAAACCTCTTAATCTGTGAGCCCAAATATACTTTTCCTCCTTTAAGTTGTTCTTGTCTGGTATTTTACAGCAACAAAAAACTGACCACCACATTTTGGGTATATATGTATCAGTTGTGTAATACATGCAGTATTATTTAGCCTTTGAAAACAAGAGTTGGGCACAGAGGTGCATATCTGTAATTCCACTGGCCCAGGAGGCTGAGGCAGGTGGATCATCAATTCAAAGCCAGCCTCAGCAACTTGGCAAAAGTCTGTCTCAAAAAGAAAAAAAAAAAGAAGAGAGGGGCTGGGGATGTGGTTCTGTGGTTAAGCTCCCTGGGGTTCAATCCTTGGTACCAAAACAAAAACAAAAACAAAAGAAAAAATTCTGCCAGGTGTAGTGGCATACACTTGTAATCTCAGTGACTCTGAGGCTAAGGAAG
This sequence comes from Marmota marmota marmota, assembly GCF_001458135.2. Lineage (NCBI taxonomy): Eukaryota > Metazoa > Chordata > Mammalia > Rodentia > Sciuridae > Marmota > Marmota marmota. The sequence continues at coordinate 1,963,477 of NW_026000240.1, forward strand.
CAGGATTGCAAGTTTAAGGTCAGACTCAACAACTTAGGCTCTCAGTAATTTAGCAAAAATAAAAGGAGTTGGGGATATATCTCAGCATTAGAGTTCCCCCAGGTTCAAGCCAAGTAATAAAAACAAAACAAAACAAAAAAGAAAAAAGAAAGCAAAGGGGGAGGATTCTGACATTCACTAAAACATGGATGAACTTTAGGGACATAATGCTAAGTGAAACAAATCAGCTCTAAAAGACAAACATTATATGATTCCACTTATATGAGATACTTCAGAGTAGTCAAAATCAGAGAAACAGAGTGAATGCCAGTGGCTGGGGAAGGGAGAAATGGGGAATTACTATTTAATGAGTACTGAGTTTCAGTTCTTCAAGAGTTCTGGAGATAAATGAATAGCGATGAGTGTACAACAATATGAATGTATTAATATAACTACATTTTATGTCCTACAAATTTTTCAACAATAAATTTTTAGTAAAAATATGTGACTTCAATCTTAGGAAAATGAATGAAACACAAACTGAAAGATATTCTACAAAATAAGTAGCTAGTTTTCTTCTTGTCATACTCATGATTGAAGACAGATTATGGGGTTACTCCAGATCAAAGGAGTGTAGTATCATGGAAATTAAGTATGCGGTATTAGGCAGGCCAAAGGATCTAGTTTGTGTATTTTTTCCTTAATAAAGAACATTATTGGGATAATCAGTAAAATGTATTTAAGGTCCATACACTAGACAACAGCATTGTACTAATGTTAATTTCCCAATTTAGCCCACTGTACTGTAATAATATTCTTGATTTAGTATCATAAATAATTTAGTATCACAAAACATTAAAAAATACATAGGAAGAAAAATAAGAAAGCAGCTGTGGTAAGTACATATATTAACAACTGAGGAATTTGGGTATCTTTGTACAATTTTTCAACTGTATGTAACTACGAAATGATTTTAAAATAAACCAAAACAAACAGAAAACTCCAGAAAGCAAACAGAGTAAGAGCACTGCAGTCAAGCATTAGTTTGCAATTTAAAAAAGGTTCACTCAGATAATCCAGATACATTTAAGATTATCCATGAAACAAAAATGTATCAGATCATGCTTTAGACAGTACTAATAATGATCCAATAATTTAAGACCTAAAACTCAAAACATTTTGTGAAATTTGAAGGGTCCAGGGGCAACAGGATGCTCTTCCCTAGAAACACCTCTGATGTAATTACTTGCATATCACATGGGAGTTATCTGTTAACTTGTATCTGGTACATCTAGTAAGCTCTTGGAGGACAATATTATATTCATTTTAGTATTTACAATACACCCCAATCTGCCAGGGATATGTTCTAAGATGTTCCACAGATATCTGAAACAACGAATAGTACTGTATCCTATAAAAACTCTTTTCCCTATATACACATACCTATGATACAGTTTAATTTATAAATTAATCACAAAAAAGATTAACAACAAATAATATATTGAACAATTATAGCCCTATTCTGTAATAAGAGTTATTTAAAATTTATGAGTTTTTATTTCTGGAGTTTTTCATTTAATATTTTTGAACATAGTCAATTGAGAATAACTAAAACTGCAGCAAGCCAACACTTGGATAAGGAGGGACTACTGTATATGACTCAAATGGTTACACAAAACTTAAGGGAAACCAATCCATTCCAAAATACATGTTTGAATATCAAAAAAGACCATCACACATTAAAGCATTTTCACCAAAGTCTCAATTACATGATAGCTCAATTTAATGACAGAAGTGACTAAGAATGAAAGCATCTATTTGTTTTTGTTTGTTTGTTTTTAAAGAATTTACTTTGGAGTAGAATTAAGCTTCTGAGTTTAAGAGACTGATGTCAGAGAGGATGTAGTTATATTCCTAGCAGAAAGAACTAGCATATTACTACTATGTGCATTAATTTACACTTTGAATGTGGATCAGATTTTTCACACCAAAGATTATCAATACTTTACTTAATATCATTAATCTCACTTTGGGTAATTTTGTTGGAAACGCACTTAATGTCAATAAGCCATTCCTTGAAACTAGATAGGCTCTAAAAATGAAAAATAATCAAGTTCTCTGACAGTTGGCTATTATTTTATTTTTAACTGTTACATGTAAATTTATTAAAATAAAATGTTTATTTTGGAGTAGTTTTACTTGTAGGAAAGTTATGAAGTTAGCACAGAGTTCTCACATACTCTAGATATATCATCAATTATTTTTAATTAATAAAAGTGAAGTATGTTATCTAATCAAATGAGAAAATGATGAATATTACTAAAGAAGACAAACACATATTAGGTAACAAAGTACTACATAAAATGATACATCCAGTACAAGATCAGAAATGCAATTTTTAAATTATCTTTAGAAATTAAACAAGATTTTGCAAAGCAAAAATATTTTTTAAAATCTTTTAAAATAGATTTACAAGTATAAAAGGCATGATAACAAATGTAAGGAGATTTAATATTATGAAGATATTTAGAATATGTCCTATTTCATAAATACTACCTAATAAAATGGCAAATTTGAACCCATTTTATATTATTAAATCCCAAATATTTAATTGCCTGAAAATACCCACTGAAGCCCAAAGTAAATTACCATATCTAACAACAACAAAAAAGTTAAAACAGTTTTAAAAGAATACAAATAAAACATCAAAAGCAAATGAAATTTTTATAAAGAAAAAATAAACTAATAAAAACCTGTGGTATGGTGGGTAGGATGACAGTATTCTCAGCAGGGACTGGCAGGACAGGGATCACAGGGACAGTGGGAGAAGAGGGAGGAACAGCTTCTGTTGGCTAAAAATCATCAATGACAAAAAATCAGGAAAAACACCAAAACAAAAGAAAAAAACATAACTGAAAGTTGTGCCACAAAGATAAATTGTAGTTTTCAGAAATAACTAAGTAGTAGGTAAAATATTAATATATTACTATAATTTAAATGAGAAAATGTTCTCCAGAAATTTTAGAAATAATTGTGTATCCATTATAATATTCAAGACTCTATAGTTAAAAGGAATGACTATTCTTTAGATGTTTAAGTAAAAATAATAAAAGGCAATCACTTATAATACTGCTCTTCCTCTAGAAGAAAAGACACTTGTTTCATAGATCATAAAATTTTTTTCTAGCATTCAAAAAGTATTTGACTGCTTTCCTTTTTGCATTTAAAGAAACCAAAGTCATTTTATTAGTCCACCATGCAAACTATGAAAGCTTATAAATACACAGACAAAAGATTCAAAGAACTTCAAAACAAAATGTATATATCTTTAAATAATCTATACAATTGATCTCTACTATCAAGAATAGTAATAAACTGCCTAAAACTATCTATAATAGTCATTAATTCAGCTAACATTCACTGCCTGTCTACAATGTGTCAGACAGTCTGGCCAAAAAAAAAAAAAAATGAGGAAAAAAAAGAAAAAGGAGAATACTTTAGTGATATAATTTAAACAAACATGTTTTTGATATTTATGTTTCATAATTTATTTGGCTTGGTTCAATTATGTTTAGAGATATGACTCTAGAACATAAAAAAAGTGTTTTGTAACAAGGTATAATTACTGTGAGCTAAACTAATTCATAAACATTTACTATACAAAATTACATATGTAAGAAAAACACTAAAACCAGGTAGTTCAAGGACAGTATGAATTAACAAAGATTTAAAACATGAAGAAAAAAGTTGTGAAACTTGAAACTATGCTTATCCTCAATGATGAATACAAAATTGTAACAATAAATGTTTTTACCCATTAGTTGAGATTTATTAAAAATGCATGGTGCTGAGACAATTGGCTATCCACATGCAAAAGAATAAAGTTGAACCTCTACCTACCTCAAATCATATATAAAAGTAACTCCAAATGGATCAACAACCAAGTACAAAGTCTAAACTCATAAAACTCTTAGAAGAAAACATGGGATAAATAAACATGACCATGGGTTTGGCAATGGATTCTTAGATATGACACCAAAAGTATAACTGACAAAAGAAAAAAAAATCATTTAGACTTCATCATAATTAAAACCTTGAAAAGGAAATTATCAAGTAAGTGAAAAGAAAATCTACAGAAAGCTGGGCACGGTGATTTTGCACGCCTGTAATACCAGTGGCTCAGAAGGCTGAGGCAGGATGATTGTGAGTTCAAAGCCAACCTCAGGAAAAGTGAGTTGCTAAGCAACTCAGTGAGACCCTGTCTCTAAATAAAACCCAAAATATGGCTGGGGAATGTGGCTCAGTGGTTGAGTGCCCCTGAGTTCAATTCCTGGTACCCACTGCCCCCCCTCCCAACCTATAACATACTCTTAAATCATACATCTGTTAAGGGTTTAATACTTAGAACATTCAAAGAATATATAAAGAACAACTCAATAAGAAAACAAATAACCCAATCAAAAAAATTGGGTTACAGTCTTGAACTGACATTTCTGCAAAGAAGATACCTGTGTCCAATGATGTCTGGCTACAAATAAAAGGGAAAGATGCTTAAAATCATTAGTCATTGGGGAAATACAAATCAGGGTCATAATGATATACCTCTTCCCACCTACTGAGGAAGGCTATACTTAAAACAAAACACAACAAAATAACAAGTGGTGGCAAGAATGTGGACAAACTAGAACTCTTGCTGGTGGGTATGTAAAATGGTTCAGCCTCTGTGCAAAACATTTTGGTGGCTGTTTAAAAACTTCATTACAGAATTATCATATGGCAGCAATTCTACTCCTAGCTATATACCCAAAAGAAATGAAAACAAAGGCTCAGTTATTTGTATGCCAATAGTTCATGCAGCATTATTCACTGTAGCTAAAAGGTGGAAACAAACCAAGGGATAAATAAAATGTGGTATATACATAAAATGAAATATTAGCCTTAAAAAGGAAGGAAATTCTGGCATGCTACAACATGGACGAACCTTGAAGACATTATGTTAAATTTAAAAAGTCACAAAAAGACAAATACTATGATTGCAATTAATAATTTTATTTATTTCACCACAAAACAAAAAACTTTTTAAATGCATGGAAATAGGTTCTTGCACCTGCTTTAAGATACACAAATTCACAAAAACTTTAGAAAAACCAACTTAGCAGTAAACAACTAGAGCCTTAAAAATGTCTAAACTCTGACTCAGTACCTGTGAAAATTTACCTTAAGGGAATAATTTAAAAAGCAAATAACTTTCAGTTATTCTCTTGAGCACTGTTTGTAATTGGGGAAGGAATACCTTAAATATCCAAAGGTGTCTGCATGATTGAATAATGATAATTATGTAAGAATAAATATTATATAGCAATTAAAAATTATTTGTAAGAATAAATTTATAAGGCTATGGTTGTGGATCAATGGCAGAGCACTTGCCTTGCACATGTGAGGCACTGGGTTCAATCCTCAGGACCATATGAAAATAAATATATTAAAAAGAATTCAGAATCTATGATTTTAAAAAGGAATAAGTTCATAAGTCATATGGGATATTGTTTATTACATAACACTAAGTAAAAAAGAGGGAAAATGAAACACATAAAAAAATGGAAAGAAATGTCTGAAAGTTAACCTCTGGGAGCAGGATTATAAGTGCAGACACTCTTCCAGCTTCTTCTTTAAACCGAATTCTATTGTTTTTCAACTGTCAACAATAAATACATAAACAAATACATAGTAATGTTACAAATGCAGGGTGAGGGATAGAATCTGTACATATTAAGAGAAAATTATTATCATCTTCTACCATCACATTCTCTAAAAAATAAGCGGAAATATATTTCGTATTAATTATTTTAAAAGGCATTACAAATCTCACCACTGAAGTTCAGCTTATTCCTGATGCCAGGATTTCCTGTTTTAAAAAATTTCAACAGGCATAAATATTAGTTCTTACAGTAGATTAAAATATAAAAGGATGATTTGAGGACAGGATTGAAAGGATGATATAATTCTGGGGAATTGCATATCTAAACTGAAAATGTCAAATATAATACATAAATAATGAGGCAACAATATATAATAACCAAGATACCATTAATCTCCCTGGTTCTTTCTCTCTTTCCAATGCTCCCATTATAAACCAGTTCCCAGTTTGGTATGATTAAATAATTCTGGAGACAGAGAGTGATGACATTTGTATAATGCTATGAATGTATTTAACATCACTGAATAATACATTTAAAATGGTTAAAATGGTAATTTTATGTTATATACATTTTACCATAATTTTTTAAGAGTACATTATGAATAAAGCCTCTGGGGACTCTAATCACCATTTATTTACACCCAGTTCCTTTTATGAAAAATTTTTTAAATTCCATATTATAAAATTAAAATTACACATTTAGATAACTGATTTTCTTTGCAACATTTATATGACCTTCTTACAATGATTTATGATAAAGCATGAAAGGATGGTTCTAAAAGAACCACTGATGGACCAACTGGATATATATCAAATCTAATGAACACTGATCCCTAATTTGAACCATCCATAACATCAGCTCATATTTTACTGACATAACTGAGAGAAGTAAACAAAATAAAGTTTCTAGAATATGATTTACTGTCATGACCATGTTATAGGCAGCAACTTATTGAACAGAAAAGTACACTTCTCAAGTAGGGTAAGGAGAACATCTGGGTGCTGGGAATAGGGAGGAGAAAGCAACCTGGTTTAGGGTGTTGAAGCCTGACCAGGGTGAAAGGGTGGGTGACCATGGGCAGAGTGGCAGAAGGCTGATGTGTGTTGTTAGGACTCAACTGAGGAGTCTCTATATGGCAATAACAGCAGCCAGGCATGAGGTTTGGAGTCCTTAGTAGAGTAAAAGGGGATCTACTGGTGATAGAGCAGAGTAAGGAAGGTGTCCACTTAGGGCAGTGAGTGATGGAAAATGCTTATTATAGGGGATTTTAAACTATTAAATAAATACATATAGAGAATAATGGGAATAAGGTTCCTCATGTCAGAAAATGGGAGTTATAAATATGAAAGGGGAGAAAAGTAGCATAAAACCTTCGGTGTTAGACTGAATTAGAGGTACTGGTATAACATATATCTTTCAATGTATACACATACAAAAATAAATATAGACATAAATGTGTGTATGAGTATATATATTCCCTACTGCCCACTGGGAAAAAAGGCAACACTTATCACCCCCAAAGCATGAACATATCTAGTACCCTGGTCTTTACTTCTAAATATCTGTTCTCCAGTAAAAAATAAAATAAAATAGGGCCCTTGGAGAAATGGCTGATTCTAGTGCTTGAGCCCAGCAAGTACAATATGAGTCAAGATATCTTGCTGTGTCAGAAAAAATGAAGTGTTCAAAGAATAATAGGGGTATCACAAAGGACTCAGAAGTCAGTTGAGAGGCTGCCACTAGCCAGACTGGGATCAAAATAAATAATAACAACAGTGGCATATACCGCAATAATAGGAATCCAAGAGTTCATAAAAGCATTTCCTTACAACCAAATGCCAGCTAAAAATTGTAGAAGAATGGAATTATAAAATAATCACTTGGCAACCACTGTTGTTATAGTTCTTTCAAAAAATATCAAAGGTAACATCACCAGTTGTGGGACAAACTGAAATCATATATCACCTGCTAGGATAACATGAGAGCACATAATCAATTCTGTGATACTTCTTCTTTTTCTTTTCTTTTTTTTTCTTTTGGTATTGGGGATTGAAGTCAGAGGCACTCAACCACTGAGCCACATTCCCAGTCCTATTTTCTTATATTTTATTTAGAGACAAGGTCTTACTGAGTTGCTTAATGCCTCGCTGTTGCTAGGCTGGGTTTGAACTCATGATCTTCTCTGCCTCAGTCTCCCCAAGCCTCTGGTACTACAGGCCTGCGTCACCGTGCCTGGCCTTCTATGATATTTCTATCAAAGATGCATCTAATCAGTAACATTACATAAACCCAAAGTAAGGAATACACAAGAAAATAAATGTCTATAGTCATAAAATGTCAATAATTGGTCTAAAGTTTTCAAAATTCAATTTTATTTTATTTTTACAAAAGGATTTATTGAAAAATTGAAATATATCTGTCCCCTCTTAAGTTGCTTTGTGCCTCTTTATTATTTTTTTTAAATACCAAAAGAAGTGTATTTTTGAAATGTTTGAAAAATGTCACAAATTATTTCTTAGCAATGGTCTCCAGTCTTTAAAATAATATATTAGCTAATTTATAATTTGATATGAAAATAAGGCAGAGAAGGTACATGCTTATGTCAAATTGCAAGGCTGAGCACAGATAATTTTCTTTACTGGTAGTTGCTTTCAAACCCTTTATGATATACTATAATGCTTCAATTTTTCTCTTTAACCTCAGTAACCTTCTGGCTCTGAGCCTCTTCTGGAACCCATCTTCTTTAGATAAGGATCCAGATACTATTTTTAAAAATCCCTAAAACAAACATATGCCATCTTAACCCATCCCACTCTCTCCAGGGCACTGAGCAAAGCACTCTGCAAAAGAACACATGCCCCTGCCTCTTCTTTAAGGCTGGCAAATACTTCAAAAGTAAATGACATGTCAACGCACACAATTTCTTAGCCACAAATAATAAACTTCTGAGCATAACAGAGAATTACAGAAGAACATTTGATTCACTTGAAACAAATACAGCTCTAAACAAATAATGTTAAATATGGTAATATTCATATATATAAATATATACATATATTTATATATATAAAACAAATATGAGGCAGCAATATGCAATAACCATTATATACAGTAACCAAGATTCAGTAACCAGTATTACAGAAAAGAAATTCAGAAAAGTATTTTAAACTTGAAAATCTTATATAATTAGTTATTAGACAGTGACTACTGTGCCATCATCCTGTCCCACTCTGTTTGTATCACTTAATAAGCTGCAAAAGGTTTTTGTTGGTTTTTAAAATCATGACCATGTGACTAGCAACAGCTTAGTTGTTTCTATCCATAGCAACACCATGGAATCATTAGCGTCTGAGTCTGCCTTCAGAGATTTGTTTCCATGACAACAAAGGTTATAATATTAACACTGTCTCAAGAAATACTGCAGAAAATTGTGTATTTCTGTAAAATAATTGGCTAGATCATACATATTTTAATAGTACCTTTTGAAAACCAGCATCAAATTGACAGTTATCTGAAAAATGTTTAAACTGATGAATTTTAAATGATTCTTACTAACTTTCTTTATAACTCTATATTTTACATCCAATTTAAAATCTTAACATTATGAACCTGTGTTTACCATGTAGATTTTCATCAAAATGGTGTGAAGCCACATTAGGTACAGTCACGTGCATAATTTCTATGGCATATCCACATTTATGATATGTACTACGCTCCCTGACTTCTATTCATGCAATAGTTAAGTGTGTATTGAGTAAGGCTACTATCTTTATTAATCCATTTCTGCTTAATATAGCTAAAATGCTTTTAAATTTTTTTTTTAAGTTATAGATGGACTCAATACCTTTACTTATTTTATCTCTTATTTTTTTTTTATGTGGTGCCAGGGATCGAACTCAGTGCCTCACGCGGCTAAGCAAGCGCTCCACCACCTGGCCCCCCAAAATGCTTTTTATTATGTGCATATAAATCTTAACAGGAAGAGACAGAAGGGACCATTATGAGGCTGTAATAATCCATTTGAGAGGTGACTGGTGACTTAAATTGAATGGTGATAATGGTGAACACAGAAATGAACAGTCTGGATTTGGGATGTAGAGTTGGTGTATCGTGGGGCCTGATGGCAAAGCAGGATTGTTATGAGTAATACCCACAATAGCAATTAAAAATCACTTTTCTTATATCCTAGTTAGACTCAGGCATAAAAGAGCTGCAAAGCTATTTAAATACATTTTTTAAAAGTTTTTCTCACTGAATTATTTATTAAATGATTTTTATGGCTGGGGTGTAGCACAGCAGTAGAGGACTTACCTAGTGTACACAAGACTCTGGGTTTGATCCCTAGCATGGTCAAAACAAAAACCAAAATAAAACGAAAACCCAAAAACCAAACAAACAAAAATGATTTTCACAGTTTTAAGATAAAACTCCCAAGACGATAAATGAAATCATACTATCAGGAAAACAATAATGCTTAATTTTACATTACCATGTTTCATGAATGGAATAAACTGAGCTCAGAATATACACAAAAATTCAATAAAGTCTAAAAAAAATCATCATATCACATTTTAAGGAAAAAATGACATAAATGAACTAGCAAATCTTTTGGTATCAATATCTTAAATGAGGAAAAGTGCCACCACTGGTCAATAAAGACCTTAGTTTTTTGTTTTTGTATGAATAATTTATATGTTTAATCCATGTTCTTTGATCCTTTGTTTATAGATTTACTATGCTATAATGACACATTTCTCTGATTAAATGTCAAAAAAGGTATTTAAAAGTGAGAGAGAAATCAAGAAAAACCTACAAGCCTTTTGAATGTTTATAGAAAAAATGTAGCTTTATAAAGACTCTACCTGGAAGTCACTGTATTCAAAAGAGGACCTGTATCTTCAGAAAAAGATGTTTTTAATGGCTTAAATCTGTTTTGTATAATTCAGATGCCCTTCAGTCAACTGTCACTGCAAATAGACACCTTCAATATAAACTGTGCAGTTAAAAAAAAACAAAAAAAACCCCAAAACCAAAACATATTGTTTGAACCAGGTACATAAAAATCCATGCCATAACTATCTCAGAAACGAATATTTAAAGAATTAACATTTTAAACTAAATCATTAAGGGTTGTAAATCCATTTTTTTTGTAAGCCAGGCATAGTGGCTCAAGCCTGTATTCCCACATCTGGGGAGGCACAGGCAGGAGGATTGCAAGTTTGAGGCCATCTTAAAGAATTTAGTGCACCCTGTCTCAAAATAAAAATGTAACTCAGTGGTAGAGTGTCCCTGGATTCAATCAAAGTACTGTAAATAGATAGATAGATAACCCCTACAATTAAAAAAAAGTTGTTTGTTTGTTTGTTTTTGTAACTAGGGAAAAAAGGAAAGCAGACCTGGCAATTAATTTTATAGAAACACAGGTGCAAATCTGCTAGTTCACACAGTCATACTAGCTCATAAACTATTTCTACTTTCAAGAGTCATAATATTCAGTTAAGGTTTCGGGTTCCTTCATTATGAAAAGATGATATTCTATCAGCATTCAGCTGATGATTCTGCAGTACTAATAAAAGGAGGCATGAACCATTAAAAAGCTAAAGTGAATAAAGATCTAAAACCTAAATTTAAAAATATGGTTACATAGTAAATAAGGACAATATTACCAATTGTAATATGCTTTTTTAACCTGATTTTTATCAGTACGTGGTTATAGAAACATGCATAACACTGGACTTCATAACTATTAACTTAAAATGGGCCTTTAATGTGCCCTAGTAATCATATTAGCCCTACTCTCCTCAAGTCCCTAATGATTCAGGCCCCTGTTATTTTCTGAAGCCACAGCCTTCGATTCTCCATTTACTGTTTCACCCATGTTGCCCTCCTGTGGCTTTTCAAATATCTTACACATGCTTCCACCTAAGAACTACTGCTATTTGTCTGTCCGCCTGGAATGCTCTTGCCTAGATGCCCACATGGTTCAACTCCATAATTTCTTTTCCTGTCTTTCCCAAACATCACCTTTAAGTTGAAGCCCTCTAAGTTATTCTATTATGCTCCCCTAAAACAAACCTACACATTTCCTACTTTATTCTCGTTACTTTTCCTCCAGAATGCTACATATTTTAGTCAATTATATTTACCAGTTGTCTATTTTAACACAGCTCTATAAGAGCAGGGATTTCTGTTCAGTTTATTCCTGTGTGCTTGGTGTCTAGAATAGTGCACACAGGACATATTTTTTATATATATGTTCAACAAATAAAACTATATAATTATCAAGTTGGATCAATTTCATCAGTACTTTAAACCTCATTCTTCCCATGTTCCCTCTTTCATGCTAAACACATAGCAGACACTGCTAAATGGTTCTCTCTGTGTGCTTGGGCAGTTACTACCAATCAGAAGGTGTTCAAGAAATTCTATCATTTGACAACCTTAGAGGTTAACTAATTGCCTAACAATGCCTATTTGAAAATAAACATGGCTTGGCCAAGTACATTTTCTTAAAGGATTTTCCTCTCTGTCAAACTGCAATAAGTAAATCTTCTGAGAGTTTATATTTAAAAAACAAAACAATGGTACCTTTCCTCCAAACTTCTAGGTTCTCCTAAGTTCAACTTGGGCCTCTGATCCCCCTAAATGGTATGTACTTCTTGCTGTTACTATCACTGTTTTACCTTGATGTTCCCTCTTTGTCTTTTCAGTTTTCTAACAGCCATTTAACCAATTCCCTATTTTACATTTTCTATGTTAAAATAATTGATTTTTCTGTTTTCTTGGCTGGACCCTGTTAAGGTTAGCAATCCTCTAGCTATGACATAATTCTTTATCATTCTATAATTAGGTTCTTCTCCACGTCTCTAGAACACTTACTTAAAAGGCCAGAACAATCTTTGCAGCCAGTGACGATGATAGTGGTTGTTGTCATGTTGGTGGTGATGAAGATGATAATGACCTTACTGATGTCATGTTATAATAAGTCTTCGAATTGACTACTTCATTTAATTCTCACTAAATATTGATTAAGATAGTATTTTCATTCCTATTTTCTACCGATGAAGAAGACTCAAAATATAGGTAATTTTTCCAGGGTGCTATAACTAGGGCATGGCAGAATACAGACAATTAAACACAGGCCATCAATCGCTAAAGATAGTATACTTATCCAGGATACTACTCCAGCTCCTTAAAAGAGTTTAAGAAGAGTTTTATCCTTATTGTTAGCACTATCTTATTGCAAAGATATATATACTCTAAAATGGAAATAAATACTCCATCAATCCATAGGTTAGGGTTTGGCAAATATTTTCCCAGGAAAAAAAGAAATATTATGGGCTATGCCGTTTTTGTTGCAACTGCTCAACTCTGCTGTAGCTAAAAAGCAGCCACGGACAATATACAAACAAATAGGCAGGGCTTTATTTACAAAGCAGGTGGCTTTGTAGTTTGCTGACTCCTGCTTCAGGGTGCTTTAAAATGAACAAACAACACGTGGCTGGTGAAATCAACAAAGAAAACCAGAAAATTTAAGACCTCTCTGGTTAAGTTTTTACTAGCTATATTGGTTTACTTCTGCTGCAATACTTAATCCATGATAATAAAAATAAGCAACACTCCCTAAATATGGGCCATGGGCATGACAAGGTAAAACACAAACAAGTATGGGACTGGGGTTGTGGCTCAGTGGTAGAGTGCTCGCCTAGCATGCACAAGGCACTGGGTTCGATTCTCAGCACCATATAAATGTAAAATAAAGATACTATGTCCACCTAAAACTAAAAAATAAATATTTTAAAAAACACAAACAAGTGAAAAACATATGGAAACTTCAAATTTCATCTAGAGTTCTTGACAATACTTTTTACAAAAATCAGCCTATATAAGAAAGCTGTGCTACCATAAGTCAAAGAATCTAATTCTATACTGTATATAGATCGCAATTTGGAGAAAGTGATTAAGATGATTTTTTTTGTTCTTTTTTTTTTCTTTCCAAAATCCTGCTATGGTGTATGGTATAGAGTGAATAGTATAACTGAAGCAATTAATTCTAAGATTGGAATGCATCTTATCTGTTTTTCCTCTGTCTTCCAAAATTGGGAACTGACTACTTTTCATACATTAGATTGTTCTGCAAAGAGTAGTCCAAGTTAAATATAGAACAATGAGGGTGGAATCTGTTTTAATTTAAATTTCAGATTATAATATCTAGTTCTTTTTCTCAGGACCAATAAAAAAAACTTGTAAGGCAATAAAGTACTCCCAATCTGCCGTAAACCTAACTTTTTCATACTCCAGAGCTAGAGCTACCTGGTCAAGTCTTCAGTCAGAGTTTGGTTTCACAAACACTGTAAACACTGTTCATTAACAGGACTAACTTGGGGCTTACTAAAGAAAAAAGAGTGAACAGGCAGAACTCCTGTTAGAGGGTTATGGGGTAAAGTCTTTGAAGTTAATTTGTCCAGGGACAGAACTGTGCTCTGGCTTCTCTCAAAAATCCATGGCTGGCAGATGTCATAGCCAGTTGGCTTGCACTCACACAAAATAGGTCCAGTCTTTATTCGCTAATTTGCATATGCGGGTAAAATTATCACATCAGTGGGTTTATTTGAAGTTTCTTAAATAAGGTGATAATTGTAGGCTACTGTTTTCCAAAGTCTGAACAACTATTTTTAACTTTATCAAAATTCTAAACTTTGATATAAAAATGTAGGATTAAAAATGTTATGTAACAGTGCCAGGAAGTAAAATGAATAACACAGTAAAATATCTTTAAAAAGTTGATATTAAATCGAATTTTAATGATAAGAATTCAAATTTTACATATGTGTAAAAGTATACATACCTCATAGCTTTTCACAGATTGCTGTGAATTACTTCTAAAATACACATGATCTTAACAAAATATCATATGTACTCTTTCCATTTTTTAAGCCACAATTCTACTTAAAAATGGTGTGTGAAATTCGGAGTGGCCATATCATATTTAGAAGCTCCAAACTTCAACCCAGCCATGATATGATTAAATGAAAGTAAGTACCTGTATATTTTATTTATTCAACGAATATTTATCCAGTGCATTCTCCATGCTAGGTTCTGAGGTTGAAAAACAAAAACCCACACATCTCATTGTACCAGTCCTTGTGAAGCTTATATATTAGCAGTTGATACTAAACGAAATCGTTATTCAATTTACTACTGAGATGAAACTGTATAAAAGGTATGAAATACAAAAATGGGCAAAAATGTTGGCCAAATTTCCCAAGAAATTTTATGTGTGGTCAGTCATTTTTCAGCATCATTATTAACACAGTATTTAAAAAGTTAACTTTAAAACTTGTTTATGTTAAAATATGAAAATTGTACCCTACGGAATTTCTTGCTTTTTGTCTGTGTTCTTGATAGAAGGGACATCTAATAATTATGACCCTATACAGCAGGTACAAATTAGAAAGCAACACATTTCCTCTCTATAAAGAATTTATATAATAAATTTCACTTATTTAGCTCCTCAAACTAAGCCAATCTAGACTAAATTAAGATACTAATTTTGCACTTTTAAAAAAAGAAACAAGTTATCAAGCCTCAAAAAGACATGGAGGAATGCTAAATGCATATTTCTAAGCAAAAGAAAAGCCAATCTGAAAAGTCTACATACTGTATAATTCCAACTTCACGGCATTCTGGAAAAGGCAAAAACATGGAGACTAATTTTTGGAGCATATTTAGCTTCACAGCAAAACTGGAAAGTACAGCAAGTTCCCATATACCCTCTGCCCCACATACCCACAGCCCCATCCACTATCATCCCAATGTAATAATGGTATATTTGATACAATCAATGAGCCTACATGACATATCTTTATCACCCAAAGTCTATAGTTTTTACCAGTGTTCCCTCTTGTTGTTGGAACATAGTATGGGTTTCAACAAGTATGTAATGTCATGTATCCACCATTATAGAATCATACAGAGTAGTTTCACTGTCTTTAATTATCTGTGCTTTACCTGTTCATTCCTCCCTCTATTCTAGCTCCTGTCAACTACTGATCTTTTTACTGTCTTCATAGTTTTTCCTTTTCCAGAGTGTCATTAAGTCAGAATCATACAACTTGTTGCCTTCCAGATTGGCTTTGCTCACTTGGTAATATGCATTTAATATTCCTCCATGTCTTTTTGTGATGTGATAACTTATTTATTTCTATCACTCAATAACATTACACTGTCTAAAGCACATTTCATTTATCTGGTTACCTAGTGGAGGACATCTTGTTTGCTTATGGGTTTTGACAATTATAAACAAACCTACTACAGACAGGTAGGTTTTTGCATGGACCTAAGTTTCAACTCACGTGGCTACATAAACCAAAGAGTGCAACTGCTAAAAAGTAAGATCAATTCTGTATTTTTGTAAAAGCTTATATAACCATTGTAAACAATTACTTTTTGTTTAAACTTCAACTCTATTTTGTTCTAAAGTGTCCCATTATACAAATGACTAGTTCTTAAATATCATTCAAGCACATTTTAAAATAAATGAATTTAGATGCCCTGAAAAATTTCACAGAAATGGAGACACAACATATGTTCTACAATATTCTTGGTGTGAAAGGGAACAATTAATTTTCTAATCTGAATCAGTAGAAAATTAAGAAATAAATATCTTTGTCAAGAGACAGCCTCTCACAATCAGTATAACAGGAAACTATTTCTACCCCTTTTCCTGGAAACTATACTACTATCAATCAGAGTAAACACTTCCAAAGCAGTTTAAGAAGATGGCTTACCTACTCTTTGTATATCTTAGTTTTATACAAAGGCACTACACTAAACATAAGCCTCTCCTCCTTAGAGATCAAGAACAGCTATATATATTTATGACTTCAAAACACTATCATCACTAAACATATGACCAAAGGTATGAAAAATGTAGAGAGAACAAGATTAGATCAATCTCAGGATGGTTCAAGGTGGAGATGTCATAGTGGGAATATTTAGACTCAATGCCAGGTGGGAATGGTCAGAAGATAAATGGTACAACTAAGTAACCACATGCCTCTGTTTGCCTGGAAAGTCTGTATTATACTGTTGTCCTTCTTTAATAGTCCTTGTTGTCCTTCTTTCATAGTTCCCCTATTCCATCAAAATTACACAGTTTGGTCTATGTATACAGTCGCCCTGATTATGAGAGGATTGAAGAGCATCTTTCTGACTCCTTGGGTATATTTCTCCCCAGAGGCACAAATAAGAATCATCAGCTAGACAGTGTTAGTATAACACTGAAGTAATACATGCTTTACAGAAGGTCTAAGGGAGAATTAAAGAGAGAAACACGCCTGCCCCGGTTCACCTCAATACAAAATTGATTATCCCTGTCTCTTTACTCATCCATCAAAAATTTTCTCTTCACTTACTATGTTGCCACCATTGTTAAAGAAGTTGGGGACACAGCAATAAACATAACATAAAGGTAGCATCCAAGAGTTAAAAGAGAAAAAAAAAAGGAGGGAGTAATAGTGTTAACACCTGTGGTGGGGTCAAGTAAAACAAAGATTGAGAATTGATCACTACATTTGATAATTTATATTTCATACGAGGTAGGTTGTTTGCCTATTTGCTTTAATGAAAGGTATTTCACCAGGTATGTATGTTGATAGGAATTATCTAGTATAGAGGAAAAGAAAGATGATGCAGGGAAGAAAAAAAGAAAATTTCAGAAGTCCTTGAATAGTCAAAGGGACTACAATCTAATACACAAGTGAAAGGTGAGCTTTGGGAACACAGATGATTCATTTATTTTAACAGGGGGGCACACAAAGTAAGATTATCAATTGAGAACGAAGGTCAGGAACCAGGTATTATTGTAGGCTTCATGTGCAGTCTGGGAGCTGTGTAGAGGAAACAAAGCTGCAATTAAACAAGGCTAGATTTTATCAATAAAGTAACACAGGACAAGAGAACTGGGATTTTATAAGGCAGAGTTTATAGTTATGGACCATGGAATTTGAGAAAAGCAAGAAGGAATGTGAGAGCATATTAAAAAGGACAATAAATAGTAAAAAATGAAGCTGGAGGTCTTGAAAGGATTTAAAAAAATCACTGTAGTGGACATACTAAAGAAAGTAAGCTGAAAAGAAAAAGTGCTGATTAGTTTAATGTGTTTAATCAGGATTATTTAAGCAGGATAGTTGATGGTATCGAAAGAGTCAAATATAACCATTTAAGTAGATCACTAAGGTGAAAAATAAATTCGCTAGAGATAAACATATCATAGAGAAGTCAAGATTTAAAATGGACCATTTAGGGATATTGAAAATGACTAAGAATGGTGGGAAGAGAAAAAAAATAATAACAGGTGTTGAAATAATCAATGAGTAAGAGTGACCAGGAGAGATGCAGATGAGTAGCAAGAGATGAAAAGTAGAAAATACTACTTGATGACATCTAACTTTTTTTCTTTAAAGAGGCAGAATGTTAAAAAAAAAAAAAAGCTATCTATAAGATATCAATGACACTAAGCAAAGAAAGACATTAGGACATTAATTCTACCTGTTGGTTTAATAGAATATGGGGTGTGAGAAGTTGCACTTTTTGTGAAGAATGTAAAAAGAGTATTCTCAGGGGATGCAATGTTTCAGTGAGATAAACCACACACAAAAATGTGCATAAAAGAGATTTTGCTGATGATAAACTGGGAGTTCAAAAAGACAGAGTGAACAGATTTGGGTGGTTAAAGACAATGGGAATTTAAAATTGACTAAGGATATACCAGCATAACACAGGGACAAGGAAATCATGAGAGGAATCTGGAAAGTTTGAGCTTTTCATGGTGATGGAGGCTAAAAGGGATGAAGGATCTATGATTAGTTCCAATGATATATGGGGGACCTTGGTAAGAAGTAGGTAAACAATGAGGTTTAGTCATTTACTTGTAAATGGTTTTAGCAATTTGCAGAAAGAGTGTTCAGAGGATAGGCAAGATCAGGAACTCAGGTTTCATGGGGACTTTGAGGGGCTCTGAGGATCCATCCCTTAAATCGTACAATTTAAAGATGTTGAAGCCAGGCATGGTTGTGCGTGCCGTTTAAGGCTAGACTAAGCAAATCTGTCTCAAAATTAAAAAATTAAAAGGGCTAGGGATGTAGCTCAGTGTAAAGCACCCCTAGGTTCAACCCATAGTACTGCTAGCTAGCTGAATGAATGAATGAATGAGCAAATAAAATAAAGATGTTGAGGACCATGGTTCTTAAAAAAGCAGGTGGTTTGCACTTAAGAGTGAACTCAGTCAACAATATTTTTTGCCAAATGCTTAAATATACTACATTACTCTAGATGCTGTTAATTCTTAACTACCCATATTTAAATTTGTTCATAGATTATCAGAGTTAAAACAATATAAAACTAAAATTGTAATAACATCTGCACCTAACTCTAAGATAGAATTTATGTGCCAGGTGCTACTGTAAGTAAGCTATGTATGTTAAATCATTTAGCAGAAGCAACTCAGTGAAGTTAGATACTATTATTATCTCCGTTTGGGGTGACGAATATATCCAATGCACAGCTAGCTCTAAAAATTAAATGCCTTATATTCAAAATGTACCTGCTGGGACAAATGTATCCTTTTTACATATATCAGCCCATACATTTTAAAATGGTTTCCCTGTATTTTAGAACAGGGTTTTTCCTCTCAGCTGATTACTCAATTCATGTGGCTAATATTTACTCTTAAGAAAGTGTTAATATTCTTCTTCAGTTCTGACAAGACATCATGTCTGTTTCATTCACTCCTAAGAACACAACTTTGTTGTTCTCTGTTTAAATTTGTTATGCTAATTGTTTTGGGGAACCTGTTTGAATACTTATAATGATTTGTGTTAGGAATTTCAAGGAGTCTGAAATACATGAATGGCTGCTAAATAAAGCGACCTCACACTTTATAGCCATTCAAAGTGTACATGATTATTACTATCATTAATAAACACTGATATCATCAAGAAAACAAAGTCTAAGAGTATAGGGCTGGGCAGAATGGGATCAACCAGTCCTAAAAAATAGGAGGGATGCAGAGGTGAGGAACCAAGGAGGGCCTGATAATGCATAGGTCACTTATTAACTTGCCTTAATTTAACATTTAAAAAAACAAGCCCCCCAACCTACAATGTTAGATTTTGACATACAACTAAATGATAAAAAAAATCAGAGTTTTTAAGTCATATAGCTATCACTATTCAGTAGAAGTTGGAAAAGATGAGAAAATCAGGTGCATGGGGGAATTTCATAGCTTGAGGATGATGCAAAAAATGGAGGGGAAAAAAGAGGAGTTAGAAATAGGCTACTTCAAGAACTAAAGGCACTTGTGAGGGAACAGGAACAGAGCACATCCAATTAATTTAGGAACACAAGAGGTGTCGGATCAGGTGCCATATTTTGGAAGGCCAAATGATAACATTCTAGCTGATTAAAACAGAAATTTATTAACAAATTTCATAACCATTTATTGAGCACCAACAATAAGCTGGGTATCTTGCTAGACTTCATAACCACTTTGTTTCCTCATTATTCAAAAACTATTAATGACTCCCTACCAAATTACAAATACTAAGCAGAATCTGATACAATCCCAGTTATGAGCATAAATACCTTGAAAGACAAGCAATTCAGATGAATCTGTAAATTAAATAAATTTTAACAAATTGAGGGGGGAGTATTAAATCAAGAGTAATGATTTATATACTAATAAAATCCATTTACTAACAACTTTCCAATGTGCTAAAAGTTTTGTAAAGCCTATACAAAAGGAATTAAGGCTAGAAGTTAATCTTCCTGTCAAGTCTTAGAAAAGAGCATTCTGACAACACCAAAAGAGGAGATCCTATTTTTCAATCACTAATATAAAACACGATCATACTATCATCTTCCAAAGTATATGATATATGCTTTAAAATGAGATTTCATGAATCTACTTTGTTTCTAACAACAAATTTCTCTGGTGTTACAAAACAAAACTGATTGAGTTGGTACAAAAGAAAAATGTATTCTAACATCAACTAAGATGCAACTATGACTAAAGTTCTTTCTTGGTCCCATTAAATTTTATCATGTAAAATGAACTCCACTGAGTTATAACAAAAGACTTATAATCTATCCAATACTTCAGTTAGAAAATGTATAAAATGAAAAATAAAATGTTAGCACTGAGATAAAACACTAAAGTAATGAGAATGACAAGAGCAGTATTAGGAAAAAGGTCTGAAAGAAATAAAAATTAACCCGTTTATCAGTATATAGATATGAACCAAACTAAGGGTGAGGGAGGAGTAAGATTTAAAGTGGCTTAACAGAGGCCATAACTCTATTTTAGCTCAATAGAGAGCAACTTTTTGTTCTAACCCCTAGGTAACAATAATAAAATGCTTTGGTTTCAATATTTTGCTGTGACCATTTCTCCAATTTTTTCATTTGTATTACCTTAAGATGAATTGCAGATATCTCAGTGGTAATATGTATCTGTGTACATTACAAATATACAACAGTGTATTTACATAAACCATATATATATATATATATATATATATATATATATATATGTATATATATGTATATATATGTATATATTGTATATTTCACATATATAATGATTTTAAGGTATCTCTTATTGATGAGGAAAAATATTATTTGATATTCATCTACAAAATAATAACAGCAACCTTCAGTTTCTGCATTTATTTTGGATATATATAATTGTAGTTAAAAATTCTTGGGGCAGCATCCAATTTAAGAGAAAATTAACCACTGTCCCTCAACAAATTTTGACTATAAGTAACCTCAGAGCCTACATGTAACACGATGCTTCTTCCTTCTCTGGTAATTCCATTTCTCACAAACATGTATGAAAAATAAAATTTCTTACTTTAAAATGCTGAAATTATTTAAAAGTAAAAATTACAATTCTAAAAACCAAGATCAATCTTAAAAAGCTGTAATAGTTACAATTCATATTTACAGTGCTGCTTCTAATTATTTTTAAAACAGCTTTAAGGGAATTTATTTTTAAAAGGCCCTAAGGGATATGTATATATCTGTATGCATTTTTGTTAATTTAAATATTATTGATGTCAAAGGACAAAAGCATTCTCAACTTGTTTTTAAATGAGACTATTTCTCTTTTACTTTTACAATTAGATAAACATATGCTAAACAAATTTTTAAGATTATTTCCCCTATCCCAAACTTATATCAAATAATAGGTATTTCACTCAATTTTATTTTATATTTTTTCCCCTATATTCAATACTCATTTCCTCAAAAAGAAGTGATTTTGTGGGATTCTTCTTTAAAATTTGGAAGACTTTTACTGTTTGCTCATCTCTTTAAATTGTGATTTGAATATGTGAAAAAAATTCTCATGAACATGTAACTGCACAAATTTACTGATTCCAAATTAATTCTAGATGGTGTGTGTGTGTGTGTGTGTGTGTGTATTGAGAGAGAGATGGAAGGATTCATTAAATCTTTTTACTAACTGAATTTAATGTAATTTTAAGATGTAAACATATACAATCCTAGCCAAGTGTTTTAATCTATAATCAAAAACACTAAAATGAAAATATTTTATATTATCTTCTATTTCTTTACTATGACAATCTCCCTAAGGTTATCTAATAACACAGAAACACTAAACAAATAGATATTTCCTTTGCTCAAATATCAAACTCTATATATAACGTTTAACAGTCTAAAAATAAGGAACTGAGCATTAATTTACAATTTAATGCTAATGTTTTTATATTTTTAGAAAACTCATTCAATAGAATTTGAGGCTGTTTTGTTTGGCATTACATAAGAGCATAAGGGAAAATATTTTTTGTTCCCTTTTGTGCTAAAGACCTGCATAGATGGACTGAAAACATAAATATCTGCGCATCCAAGGCTTCAGTGCATAAGATTCTATTTTTAATAAGAAATCTGTACTAAACATTTTTGCAAAGCAAACTGAACATAAATATATTGAAAATAATTTCAACAAGTGGTATGTTACCTGGGTGGAGCTGGTAGCTACCGAGATGCAGTCAATAAAGCTGTGTCTTCGAGTGAAAAATGCAACTATCTGCTGCCAGCGTGAAGGTTCTGGCTCAGCCTGCAGTTCATCTGAAGAGCCCTTTTTTGCCCAGTGTTTCTGCTTTGGGCCTACTGAGCCATGGCTAGAGCTAGTATTGCCTCCTCGGCTGGCGCGAGAGTACAGAAGTGTGTTGTTTCCGAAAATGTAATTCATCTCTGCAGCCCTGCAGGTGGTTGCCAAGCAGTCTTACTTCTCTACCAGCTGCTGAGTGGTGAATGATCAGTAAAAACTGCAGCTAGAATTACAGCAGCATCACTTGTAGATCAGAGAAAATAAAAACCTTGAGAAATGATGCTCATTTTCTCTGTAGTTTCTTCCTATGAAAGAGCTTGTATCTTTCCTCTGTACCTGTTAGCTGTATGATGGCTGGGTTTATTTTTGCAGACAAAAAAGACGACATAAGGTGGATTTCTTTCTTGTGATTATTTTTTCACCAGCGTCTGCAGGAACCAAAAGCTGTTCTTTTGTTAGCTGATAACTAGACGGACTGAAATCCAGGAAGTGAGGTCGATTAGCAGGTAAAGAAGGATGTTATAAACACTGGACTACCAAGACCCTTTGGGGCTGCCTGATTTAATGCACTGGGTGGAGAAACCCTGGATTACCAAGTTTCAATCACAGTCTGTAGTAAAATCCAATGGCATCTTCATGGCTTACATAAATTATAAAAATGAATCTAAAATTACAAGATTCTTTCTGCCAACAGTTATGATTGTTCAAATAATTTCACAAAAAGAATCTTTGTCATTTGCATACTAATTTGGACACCAGGAAGGATCTTATATTATTTAGCGATGGATCTGTTTTTTGAAGGTACTATCCATGTTAGACTGAGAATCTACTGATAGGGAGAAATCTATTTGTAATGTAGCATGATCATTTTATGTAATACATTGATTTCTGTTGGTAGAGTCTGGAGACAAGAACAAATGAGCAAAATAAATATATGGTTCCTGGAACTTTCATGATAAAAAAAGAATTAAGGAAAATTATAAACATGATCCCCTAGTGTTATTATAATCATTAAAATTATATGGTTTTGAATGTGTAAAAGTGCAAACGAATTGATTCTTTTTATAACCAGTAAAATATGTTTTATCTAACATTATATAAATACTACTCTGGTTCATAAAAATATATTGCTTGATTGCTAAACAGACATTTTCTAACATCTTTACCCAGGTCTGTGTTTCTCAACATAGTAGTGAACCTCAGACTGCCTGGGGTACAAATTAAAAAGTTATCTAAGTGACAATTAAGCATTTTTAAGTTTGAAAACTACATTTCTAAGCCTGACCTCTTAATGCTATGCCATTTAGTATATGGTTATTTAAAAACCATATGCTTTAAAAAAAATTTTTTTTAGTTGTAGATGGACACAATATCTTCAAATTATTTATTTATTTTTTTAAATGTGGTGCTGAGGATTGAATCCAGTGCCTCATACATGCTAGGCAATCGCTCTACCTCTGAGCTACAACTCCACTCCCATCAACTTTTAATCTTATATAAGCATAACATAAACTCCAATCCCAGCCATAGATATTTTTTCATATGTGGACTGATAAAATCTTGCTTGTCTATATGCCTACCAGCACCAATTACATGCAGCCTACTAGAAAGTAGCATTGCAAACTACAAAATGAGGTCCACTGCAAATCTGGCTTAGCAAGCAAAGATGCTTATGTTATCTCTATAATTCCTTCCCTAAGATGCTGCAAGTATGCCCCAAAAGGGTTGAGAGCCACGTGGGACTCTTGGGTTAGGATGTTTTGTGACAGAGATTTTAACAGTTCCTTGTTTCATCCTAAGAATTATTAGTAGCTGGCAATTTGTGGCCCTAGACAGACTGATTCTGAGAGATAGAAGAATAGAGGAAAATGTTAAAGGGAGATAGAGAACTAAGAATCCTCTCTGGTTAAAAATAAATAAACGAATGAATGAATGAATGAATGAATTCTCCTAAAAATTTTTTAAAGTTCTCCTATGAAACAGATACTTTAAGAACTGATTAGTGTAGTTTATTCAAGTACTGCAATAATTGGGTTAGCTCAAACTATGTACTATGATCCACATACTCTGAAAAAACCCTGGGAAAAGAAAACCAAAACACCCTTGGAATCCATAAACGGTTTTTTATTATTCTGGATTAACACAAAAATAAGAACAATGAACAAATGCTGAATGCAAAACCCCTACACCTCAAGATGCAAACAACAGAAATACAGATTGAAAAGTAAACCATTAGTATATATATATTTATTCTAGAAATTCAAAGAACTTGACAGATTGCTCCATTCCATCCTTCTTGGGGGAAAAAAATACTTCTCAATGTATGAATATTCTATTCAAATCCACTCACATCAAGAAAACAACTTAAAATTCTAAGAAGGGCATCTTTATGAAAGTGTCCTGTTACCTGAGCTACAGAAATCTACGATCATCTCATCTATTGTCCAGTGGTAAATTCATACGTACAAAACCATCTAAATCACAATTGTTTTTACGTGATTTGTTTGGGAAACAGAAGACTACCAATTGATCTATGCTTTAGAAAACCCTCTCTTGTTATACAACAGAGTTGAGAGATAAACTTCATTAAAAGAAAATTTATGTTCATTATAGAAAAACCTGAAAATCTATTTAAAAACAACAAAATAAGAATTAACAAACAACCAAAACTACCCAAAACAATCACAATTAACATCTTAATATGCCATACAAAGATCAACATTCTTTTTTTTCTATACAAGTTTTCTTCTTCATAGAATGGTAATATATAGATTTCTAGCCTGAACAACAGGAGAAAGCTTATTTTAGTAAACAAAGTACATATATTTAGTGAATTATGTAACCTCAAACATGGTTATGATAAATATTAAGACTATTAAAAAAGATAGACTGTTCAAAATGTACATGGGATAGGTGCTCAATTATTTATTTGTGCTATTTTCAAACTCATAAATTGAAGGGCCTTTAGGTATTAAAATAATGGCAAGTATTAAATGATCTTAGTGAAAATTTTAAAAAGGTTAAAGAACAGAGGAAAAATAATGAAACTCTAAAAATAACTTAAAAAAATGAACAACTCACAGATGTAAAAGCACTGTGAAAGCAACGTAGAATGTATTTCCTTACTCTTTTATCATTAATATGGAATATTAAAGCATATAACTCTACAGTCTTATCTAGTAGGGAGATAAAATTACACATACACACACACACACACACACACACACACACATCTTTTCTGTATGAGCACCATCTAGTGGCCAGATTGTGTACACAAATTACATGTGCATCTTAGTACACCAAAGCCATCCAAAAAAGTTGGAAAGATAAAATCCAATATTATTTTAATGTTCCAGAGATATGGATACAAAGTTGATTTCAAAGAGTGTTCATTATTTACTTAAAACAGGAAAGGTGCAAAGGGGTATATTTGCTTAAGTCCATTCTTTTGTCACCCTCATTTCTCATGACTTTTATAAAAACTACCAACAACATCTGCTGGTGATTTCATATTAATCATAACCATGATTCTTACTAATACTGGATGACATATATCCAAAGTACAAGATATATTCATTTATAAGAATTACTTGTTCACATACCCTCTTAACAATGTTCACTTTGCACATTTCCAGTCTGAACAAAATTTTACTTGCCATTGAAGGAAAAAAAAACAAATGAAATTCTTTTGTTTCTTCAATGATTACAACATGATGCAACATACACTATAATGTACCTATTGCCCTCCTTGTCACTTCATCTAGATTCGAACCTATTTTGAAAAAGGACTGATGTTTTGCTTATCTGTTCAATTTATGGTTCTGACTACTTCTCCTATTCCCAAATCATTTTCAGTCTTTAGAATTTTGACACTATTTTAGCCCCCAGATTCACCCATTATATTCTTTTCTTTCTCATCAGATAATGTTTCTTTTTATCATTACATCACTAATTTTTCTTTTTTGGTGGGGGGGTGATAACCGGGGATTGAACACAGGGCACTTAACCACTGAACCACATTCCCACCCCTATTTTGTATTTTATTTAGAGACAGGGTCTCACTAAGTTGCTTAGTGCCTCGGTTTTACTGAGGCTGGCTTTGAACTCTGATCCTCCTGCCTCAGTCTCCCACGTCTCTGGGATTATAGGCATGTGCCATCAGGGCAGGATTATATCACTAATTTCTTTCTTGAGACTATTCCCAATAGTGGCCAGAAAATTTCCCTATAAGATTCTGAAATCATAGCTGGGTGTGGTGGTGCACGCTTGCAATCCCAGTGGCATGAGAGGCTGAGATGGGAGGATTGCAAATTCAAAGCCAGCCTTAGCCTTGGTGAGGCACTAAGCAACTCAGTGAAACCCTGTCTCTAAATAATATACAAAATGGGGCTGGGGATGTGTATCAGTGGCTAAGCGTCCCTGAGTTCAATCCCCAATACCGCCCCCCAACCCCATAAAAAATTATGAAATCATATTACCTTCATGCTAAGCTCTGAATACCTTTCAATTGGTATCTTATTTCATTCATTATTTTAGTAATGAGAACTATGGCCACCACCAGTATCACCTTAAGAACACAACAGATTATTTCATAGCACATTTCATAATGGTAAACCCTTCACAAGGCTATTCATCAGCTCAAGATACAGGTACTTCATACCTTTGTCCTCAGTTCCTAACAAGTGTCAATCAACTTTCCTGCATTCCTTTGAGTATCACCCTTCTACTACATTTATTTGTCCTGGGAACTGCTTCCAACTCTGACATCCTTCAACATCTTGCTTAAATGTCAACTTTCTTTAGAAAACTGCAATAAATTAATTTCCCCCTCTATTTTTTCATGTTATACCATGCTATGTTAACCACCTTTCAATAAAAAATATGAATAACTGAAAAATACTAATCACTCAAATCTAATATAGTATCACAGAATAAATGGTGAATAAATGTTTGCTCCATATATGTATTTTCTGATAAACAAATGAATACTTTAGCTAACTGGATTTTAAAGTAGTCTCTATTAAATTGATTTTTACCATAAGCTTCTATTAGAGTTATGAAGACTGAGCCTAATTTATATTCTAGTTAGCAAATCACTAATATTCAAGGATACTTTATCAAATTACAAAATAATTCAGACTGAGTTTTATGAATAGCCTAATAGCTGCTTTGCTTCATCCCCAAACCACAATAATATAAAGTGAAAATGGTTCCCATATTAGCTCTTAAAAACAAAAAAAAAACCAAATAGACTGATAATCTGATACATGATACTATATTTAAATAAAATGTACTTCATCACTGAGTTTTCTTTTAAATTAAAATTTGCCTTATGTCAAAATAAGGTGTCCCCCCGCAATTTTGGGTTCATAATAAAAAGCTGAAAGAACTCTAACCATTTTACATAATAACTGTTGTTCACTCCTAATCTATTCTACCCCTCAAATAATTACTTTGTGGTAACTGCCACAATAACTTATGTATCAGGTAGAAAAAGTGGGAAAATGAGACCTTAATAATTACAAGTGTACCAGAATGCAAATCAAATTGTATCAGGAACTTAAATGTTGATATGCTTTTGACCCAGTAATTTGACTTTTGGAAATTCATCATAAAGAAATAGTCCAAGTACTTTCTTATAGATTATTCACTAAATTTTCTTTACAAACCCTAATAAAAATGGAAATAACAAATATCAGACAAGTTCAACAAATTATAGTACAAATATACTATATATATTTTGTAACGAGTTTTAAATATTAAAATTGTTCAATTTAAATATTCAAAAACTTGGTACATATATTACATGGGAAATATACATATGAGAAAATGTGTATAACAAGTTTATAGTATGGAAAAAACATTTTTTAAAAAAAGATGTAAAGTGTGATTTAGAAACAGGTGAAACAAAATTTAAATTACTACTTCTACTGAAGAATGAAAATCTGTGTTTGTTTAGTTCAGATATAAATCAGCCAGCCAGCAAGCCAAAGGGAGGGACCATTTGGCTCAACTTAATAGTTCCCAGAGGCTTATTTATGCTTCAGAGATTGATGCTGTTAATACCTACCAAAAGAAAATATACTAAAAAAGTGAAGAAAATGACCTACAAAAATGGCCAGGTTTTCAACTGTTTCTCATTGAAACCTGTTAATTTTTTTACCACAGTACACTAAGATTCATTCTTTATCTTATCAGACTGTGTCAACCAATGTTTACATATAACCACCCAAAGACTGCATTCAACTACAGCAATGTTAAAATGCCTGCAATTATAAGATGCATACCAACTTCAAAAAGAGTAAAATGTAAGACAGGTGTGTCATAGAACTGATGATACAGGACATTTTAATTTTAATAATATAATCCTTTAAATAAGTCTGTTACATTTGTTTATAAAAAGCTGTAAGGTACAACTTCTATAATTCATCATAATCATTTGTCCTACATATGTAATAACAAAAGTTCTTTTCTATGTGCAAAAGAAAAGAGCATTTTAAAGCAGATATCAAAAAAATCAGGTAAAACTGACATCATTCTCTTATATTGATATTAGGGAACAAATGAGTTAGATTAAGGAACCAAGATAGAATAAAAATTAAGAAACACATGTCTAAATAGCTAATGGGGTAAAGAAAAAAAAGGTCACACTAGAAATAAAATGTTAGATAAATAAAACATTATACATTTGTAGGATACAGTGAAGGAAAGTTTACAAACTAGAAAAGGCGGCTGTATTTAGCAAATGACTTGAGAAACTAGAAAAATATACAAACAGAATCAACTTAAAGCGGGGGGGGGG